>NC_134690.1:57522475-57822475 GCF_050947455.1 Rhinoderma darwinii | reverse complement strand
TATACAGCACTATACTGAATGGACTAACAATACATATACAACACAACACTGAATGGACTAACAATACAAATATAACACTCCACAGAATGGACTAACAATACATATACAGCACTCCACATAATGAACTAACAATACATATACACCACTCCATAGCATGGACTAACAATACATATACAGCACTCCACAGAATGGATTTACAATACATATTCAAGACTCCAATTAATGGACTAACAATACATATACAGCACTGCACAGAATGGACTAACAATACATATACAACAGTACACTGAATTGACTAACAATACATATACAACAGTACACTGAATGAACTAACAATACATATACAACAGTACACTGAATGGACTAACAATACATATACAACACAACACAACACTGAATGGACTAACAATACAAATATAACACTCCACAGAATGGACTAACAATACATATACAGCACTCCACAGAATGGACTAACAACACATATACAAGACTCCAGTGAATGGACAAACAATGCCCATTATTACACACGGACTGTCCAATACAGAAGGAACACAGGATAATAAGTATAGATCTGGGGAGGATGGCGGCAGGAATCAAAATTGTGCTGTTGTGATTTTTATATTAAGGCAAAAGGAAAGTGAAGGCAAGTACAGATGTCGAAAGAGACAAACTCGATGTGAGATATATTTCTGATGCAAAAAGAGAAATTAGATTATAAGAAGATAAAGAGTAGAGATTATAAGAAGATAAAGAGTAGAGTAGAATTTTTTGTTCAACGTAGCTGTATGATGCTTTACTTTATGTTGGGGCAACTTTTTTGTGCATATACATAATAGTTACATTTATATTAATTAATTTATATTTACTTTGGCACAAATGCAGGAAAATTGCAATTCCACTGCTGTTTTTATTTTTTTATTTTTTACGACATTCACCAATCTTCATAAATAATGCTATAGATCTATTGTACAGGTTATTGCGGTTGTGGCGATACGAAATATGTTTCTATTATTATTTTTATTTATTGTAAAAACTGCACATTTATATGTTATTGTTTTTTGTGTTTTTTACTAAATATTACTTATTTTTTTATTCAGATTACTTAGTTTTTAAATTAATTCCAATGGGGGATTTTTCGTTTTAATTATTTATTTTTTATTATAATGCACCGGCATATGTTTCTATATGCTAGATATATTAGCCTGTGTACTAACAAACAGGCAGTCATTGAAGCACGCAGAGGTATGTCCTAACAACAGGAAATATGGTTAGACAGCCCTGGGGTCCTTCAATGGACCCTGGGCTGTCTTCCCATAACAGGCATGGCCTTCGATTGCATGGGATCAAAGTCTCAGTCTCCCAATGAATGCCCCCATGAAGGCAGAGTTACTAAATGGGTTCTTTAGCTCTGTATATACAACAGAAGAAAGAGCAGCTGATGTAGCCGGTGCCAGTGCTGTTAATATATCAGTTGATATACTGAATTGGATGAATGTAGATATGGTCCAAGCTAAATTAAAGAAAATAAATGTGCACAAGGCCCCGGGACCAGATGGGTTACACCCTAGAATTCTTAAAGAGCTTAGTTCAGTTATTTCTGTCCCCCTTTTCATAATATTCAGAGAATCTCTAGTGACTGGTATAGTGCCAAGGGACTGGCACAGCGCAAATGTGGTGCCTATTTTCAAAAAGGGCTTTAGGTCTTCCCTGGGTAATTATAGACCAGTAAGCTTAACATCCATCGTGGGGAAAATGTTTGAGGGGCTATTGAGGGACTATATACAGGATTATGTGACAATAAATAGCATTATAAGTGACAGCCAGCACAGTTTTACTAAGGACAGAAGTTGTCAAACTAACCTAATCTGTTTTTATGAAGAGGTGAGCAGAAGTCTAGACAGAGGGGCCGCTGTGGATTTAGTGTTTTTGGACTTTGCAAAGGCATTTGACACTGTCCCCCATAGACGCCTAATGGGTAAATTAAGGACTATAGGTTTAGAAAATATAGTTTGTAATTGGATTGAGAATTGGCTCAAGGACCGTATCCAGAGGGTTGTGGTCTATGATTCCTACTCTGAATGGTCCCCAGTTATAAGTGGTGTACCCCAGGGTTCAGTGCTGGGACCACTATTATTCAACTTATTTATTAATGATATAGAGGATGGGATTAATAGCACTATTGCTATTTTTGCAGATGACACCAAGCTATGTAATATAGTTCAGTCTATGGAAGATGTTCATGAATTGCAGGCAGATTTAAACAAACTGAGTGTTTGGGCGTCCACTTGGCAGATGAAGTTTAATGTACATAAATGTAAAGTTATGCATCTGGGTACCAACAACCTGCATGCATCATATGTCCTAGGGGGAGCTACACTGGCAATTTCACTTGTTGAGAAGGATCTGGGTGTACTTGTAAATCATAAACTCAATAACAGCATGCAGTGTCAATCAGCTGCTTCAAAGGCCAGCAGGATATTGTCGTGTATTAAAAGAGGCATGGACTCACGGGACAGGGATGTAATATTACCACTTTACAAAGCATTAGTGAGGCCTCATCTAGAATATGCAGTTCAGTTCTGGGCTCCAGTTCATAGAAAGGATGCCCTGGAGTTGGAAAAAATACAAAGAAGAGCAACGAAGCTAATTAGGGGCATGGAGAATTTAAGTTATGAGGAAAGATTGAAATAATTAAACCTATTTAGCCTTGAAAAAAGACGACTAAGGGGGGACATGATTAACTTATATAAATATATTAATGGCACATACAAAAAATATGGTGAAATCCTGTTCCATGTAAAACCCCCTCAAAAAACAAGGGGGCACTCCCTCCGTCTGGAGAAAAAAAGGTTCAAGCTGCAGAGGCGACAAGGCTTCTTTACCGTGAGAACTGTGAATCTATGGAATAGCCTACCGCAGGAGCTGGTCACAGCAGGGACAGTAGATGGCTTTAAAAAAGGGTTAGATAATTTCCTAGAACAAAAAAATATTAGCTCCTATGTGTAGAAATTTTTCCTTCCCTTTTCCCGTCCCTTGGTTGAACTTGATGGACATGTGTCTTTTTTCAGCCGTACTAACTATGTAACTATGATCAGCAATAGTCACAACTTTCAAAAGGGTTAAATGCAGGAGATCAGAGGTTCTGATCTCCACCATTGGAGTTGGGCTCCTGGTCACACAGGACTGTGCTCGTCCTGATGCAATAACTGTCTGACGTTAATGATGAGCATCTTCAACAGGTTAAAGAGGTGTCCATGATTAAAACAACATGACTGCTGTCTTTCAAAAACAGTGCCCCACCTGTTCACAGGTGGTTTGTAGTATTGCAGCTTAGCCCCATTCAATGGAGCTGAACAGCAATACCAGATAGAACCACAGGACAGGTGTGGTATTGTTTCTGGAAAAAAAGCATCCGTGTTTTTCGAATCCTATAAAATTTAATTTCACAAATTGTTTAATTTTACAAAGTTCATGTCTGTTTTTACATTGAAACTCCATCTTTGAAGCGACTTTTAATTATGGAATGGCTTAAATGTGATTTCCTAATATAATGTTATTAGCAGCATTGCAGAAAATGTAAACTTCTAGTAATCGTTTATCAGATCCATCAACAGACAGTCAATTGATAGACTATTAACTGATAAAAACAACAACCTTCCAAAAGGTCAGTAGGCCAGCCATGAGGAATTTGGATTTAATGTGATTTAATTTGACAATGCAATGAAGGAGCTAGACTTTTTTATTCACCAGGGGCAAAGATTCCGTTTATTGCCCCTCACTCACAAAGTAAGTCATACAAATCACTATATGCAGTTGTGCAAATGGATTTGCTGTTCAGCGACCCGATCATCAGCCGCACCTGTCCTGACACGGCTGCTTCTGATTGGAGACCTTGCTCTCCTCCATCATGCAAGTAAGGGCATGACCACACGTAGCGTAATTGCTCTGGAATTCTGCTGCAGACAGTCCGCAGCGGAAATCCGCAGCGTACACGTTTCTCCATTGCCTTCCACAGCTTTTTAGTTGTGTTCGTTTACACGTTGCGGACAATTCCCCTGCGTAGCATAGGCTGCGGCGCAGAATTTGGTGTCCGCAGCATACAATGGTTGTTGCGGACGTGTAGCGGACTTGTTGCGGACTCATTGCAGAATTTCTCCATTGACTTCAATGGAGATTCAAAATTCTGCAATGAAGTCCGCAGATGTTATGTAGATGTTATGTGTGCTGCGGAGCGTATTGGTTTTACTAACATGACATTTCTTCATTCTGGCTGGACCTATGTATTTCTAGGTCTACAGCCAGACTGAGGAAGTCAATGGGGCTCCCGTAATTACGGATGACTACGTGTGTGCACCCATAATTACGGGTGACTACGTGTGTGCACCCATAATTACGGGTGACTACGTGTGTGCACCCATAATTACGGGAGCGTTGCTAGGCGACGTCAGTAAATAGTCACTGTCCAGAGTGCTGAAAGTGTTAAGCGATCGGCAGTAACTGTTTCTGCACCCTGGACAGTGACTTCCGATCACAAGATACATCAACCTGTCAAAAAAATAGACGTTCCTACTTACCGAGAACTCCCTGCTTCTTCCTCCAGTCCGGCCTCCCAGGATGACGTTTCAGTCCAAGTGACGGCTGCAGCCAATCACAGGCTGCAGTGGTCACATGGACTGCCACGTCATCCAGGAAGGTTGGGCTGGATGGCGAAAGAGGGACGCGTCACCAAGACAACGGCCGGGTAAGTATGAATTTCTGTTACTTTTACTAGGGAAAGGCATTGGGAAGGGAAGAAATCCGCCACATCTGGGCATGCCCTAAATCTACTGCAAAAATTCAATGTATCCTTGTCATGATTTAAACTTTTATTAAACTTTTGTGTCTGGTGCTAGTAATCTCCCACCCCCACCACCACCTACACCCAGCACCTAAGGCACATGTCCTGCGACTTTTTATGTCTAGATGATCTCCCATTAGCCAGATTGTCAAAACTATGACCTATGAAGAACAATAATGTGTGCAGAAGCCCCAGCTTTAAAAATGATGGAATTTTGTGAAATTAGTTTTGGGGCTGATTCTATTGAATCGGCACTCCAAATCGATTTGGCCAGAATATTGCCCTGTCTGACTCTCTGATGTCTTCTAGGACTGTTTCCAAGTTGGATAAACAGGGCAATCTGCGCACTTGCGATTCCACCCCTAAAATTAAAAAAATACCATCTCCCCTGGTCTCGATGCATCCCTGGCAGATGACGTAGTCTTGTCAGATGTGACCGCTGCAGCCTGTGATTGGCTGCAGTGGTTACATGGGACAAAACGATGTGCTCTCAGGAGGCTGCCAGGGATGCGTCACAGCAGCTTTCACATGGGACAAAACTATGTCACTTCAAGAGGCCAGCAGGGATGCGTCGCTATGAGATACCAAGTGAGTATAGTATTTTATTTATCTCCTCTTCTCCCCTCTTTCCTTTTGTAACCTGTAAAATGGCGGCCATTTTGCCAATTCAAATTGTCGTTCAATGACATTCAAGGTGTCCTATAACTTTAAAGATGTTGGTAATGCTGGGGGTAGGGAAACAGACAAGTGAGCCCTAATCTACCCGCCACTCAGTCCCTGCCTACTTGCAACGACCCGCCCTAGGCGACGGGGTACAACTGGGCGACGGTCCCTATGCTCAATAAGTGCACGACAGACAAACAGACAAGGGTACACAGAAGCAAGGGAAAAGGGGCAGTTGCCCACGGCAACACCATGAGCAACAAGAGTGGTGAACGAGCCGAGTCAAACCAGGAGTGTACGAGGTACCAAACGCAGAGCAGGAGAGTAGTCAGTAAGCCAGGGTCAATATGAAGCAAGGTCAAATAGTTCAAGAAGCTGCAGCAGGGCCAGGAAACTAAACGAGAAGAAACACAAGCAAGGAGGAACAGGAAAGGCAGGTATAAATAGACAGAGGGCGGGAGCTAGCTCCGTCTGGCCAGGCTGTGATAGGCTCTCCCACTCCTAAGCCTGCCATCCTGAGTGGTGGAAGATGGAGTCAGTCTCACAGACATAGAAGCAGGTGCAGACTGATTACCTATCGGTGTTGACACAGAAGCTGTGCCTGGCAGATCCTTTACAGTACCCCCCTTCTATGAGGGGCCACCGGACCCTTTCTAGATGGACCTGGTTTATTGGGGAAACGAAGGTGGAACCTCCTGACCAATACTCCAGCGTGAACATCCCGGGCGGGTACCCAAGTCCTCTCCTCAGGCCCGTATCCTCTCCAATGGACCAGGTACTGGAGGGAGCCTTGGACCATCTTGCTGTCCACAATCTTGGCCACCTCGAATTCTACCCCCTCAGGGGTGAGAACGGGGACAGGAGGTTTCCTCGAGGGAGCCAAGGACAGGGAGCAGCGTTTAAGGAGAGAGGCATGAAACACGTCGTGTACTCGAAAAGATGGGGGCAACTCCAGTCGGAAGGAGACAGGATTGAGGACTTCAATGACCATGTACGGCCCTATAAACCGGGGAGCAAACTTTTTGGGCAGGACATTAAGGTGCAAGTTCTTTGACGATAGCCACACCAGATCCCCGACCATAAACAAGGGGTTAGCAGAACGTCTTCTATCTGCCTGAGTTTTTTGTATGCTCTGGGACGCCTCTAGGTTCTTCTGAACCTGGGCCCAGACTGTGCACAGTTCTCGATGTACGACCTCTACCTCGGCATTGTTGGAACTACCAGGTGAAACGGAGGAGAACCGTAGATTAAACCCAAAATTACAGAAAAAGGGGGAGACCCCTGACGAGTTACTGACCTGGTTATTAAGGGAAAATTCAGAGAGGGGAATGAATGAGACCCAATCATATTGACAGTCAGAGATAAAACACCTTAAATATTGTTCTAGAGACTGATTAGTCCTCTCAGTTTGGCCATTAGTTTCAGGATGGAAGGCAGAGGAGAAGGACAGATCAATCTCCAACTTTTTACAGAAGGCTCTCCAAAACAATGAAACAAATTGTACCCCTCTGTCAGAAACAATATTGACAGGGACCCCATGGAGACGCAGGATGTGTTTGACAAACAAGATAGCTAACGTCTTAGCATTGGGTAGTTTCTTGAGGGGCACCAAGTGGCACATCTTACTGAAGCGGTCTACTACAACCCACACCACCGACTTGCCTTGAGATGGAGGCAAATCGGTGATAAAATCCATGGAGATATGGGTCCAAGGTCTCTGGGGAATGGGCAAAGAACGTAGTAAGCCCGCAGGTCGGGACCTGGGAGTCTTGGACCTAGCAAAAACCTCACAAGCGGCGACGTAGGCCTTAACGTCTTTAGGCAACCCAGGCCACCAATAGTTCCTGGCAATGAGGTGCTTGGTACCCAGGATGCCTGGATGACCAGATAGTGCGGAGTCATGATTTTCCCTAAGAACCCTTAGCCGGAATTGCAGGGGAACAAACAGCTTGTTCTCAGGAAGGTTCCCGAGAGCTGAACCTTGATCAGCCGCAATTTCAGAGACTAAATCAGAATCAATAGAGGAAATGATTATACCTGGAGGCAAAATACAAGCAGGATCTTCCTCAGAAGGAGGGCTGGCCATGAAGCTACGTGACAGTGCATCAGCCTTAATATTTTTAGACCCAGCCCTATAGGTAACCAAAAAGTTGAATCTGGTAAAAAATAACGCCCATCGAGCTTGTCTCGGGTTTAGCCTCCGGGCAGATTCTAGGAAAACCAGATTCTTGTGGTTGGTAAGGACCAATACCTGGTGCCTAGCCCCCTCCAGGAAGTGGCGCCACTCTTCAAATGCCCATTTAATGGCTAAGAGTTTGCGGTTTCCAATATCATAGTTACTCTCAGTGGGCAAAAACTTCCTGGAGAAGTAGGCACAGGGACGGAGATGGGTGAGGGACCTGGTACCCTGGGACAAGACAGCACCCACTCCCACCTCGGACGCGTCAACCTCCACGATAAATGGCTCCATTTGGTTGGGCTGAACCAGCACCGGGGCCGAGATAAAGCACTTCTTAAGGACCTCAAAAGCCTGGACAGCCTCAGGAGGCCAGCGGAGGAGATCAGCACCTTTGCGAGTGAGATCCGTAAGAGGCTTAGCGATGACCGAGAAGTTAGCAATAAATCTCCTGTAATAATTAGCGAACCCCAAGAAGCACTATAACGCCTTCAGGGAGGCAGGTTGGACCCATTCCGCCACAGCCTGGACCTTGGCGTGGTCCATGCGGAATTCATGAGGAGTGAGGATTTGACCCAAAAATGGTATCTCCTGCACCCCAAACACACATTTTTCGGGCTTCACAAACAGTTTGTTTTCCCGAAGGACCTGGAGCACCTTCCTGACATGCTCAATGTGGGAGGACCAGTCCTTGGAAAACACAAGTATGTCATCATGGTACACTACAAGAAATACCCCCAGGTAATATCTTAAAATCTCATTTATGAAATTCTGGAAGACCGCGGGAGCATTACACAACCCAAAGGGCATGACGAGGTATTCGAAATGACCTTCGGGCGTGTTAAACGCAGTCTTCCACTCATCCCCCTCTTTGATGCGGATAAGGTTATACGCCCCCCGTAGATCAAACTTAGAGAACCATTGGGCCCCCTGAACCTGATTAAAGAGATCAGGAATCAAAGGAAGGGGATACTGGTTCCTTACAGTGACCTTATTCAAGTTACGGTAGTCAATGCATGGCCTAAGACCACCATCCTTCTTCCCTACGAAGAAGCAGCCAGCACCTACCGGAGAAGTAGAGGGGCGAATGTAACCCTTGGCCAGGCATTCCTGGATATACTCTCTCATGGCTTCACGTTCGGGACAAGAGAGATTAAATATCCTACCCTTAGGGAGCTTAGCTCCTGGTTCCAAATCGATAGCGCAATCGTATTCTCTATGAGGAGGTAACACTTCGGAGGCCTCCTTAGAGAAAACATCAGCGAAGTCCTGAACAAACTCAGGTAGCGTGTTCACCTCCTCAGGGGGAGAAATAGAATTAACAGAAAAACATGACGTCAAGCATTCATTACCCCATTTGGTAAGATCCCCAGTATTCTAGTCAAACGTGGGATTATGCAACTGCAACCAGGGAAGGCCTAAAACCAAATCGGACGATAATCCCTGCATCAACAGTACAGAGCACTGCTCCAAATGCATGGAGCCAACAAGGAGTACAAAAACAGGGGTATGCTGTGTAAAATAACCATTAGCAAGAGGAGTGGAGTCTATACCCACTACCGGGACACTTTTAGGCAAATCAATCAAAGGCATAGCTAGAGACATAGCAAATTCCACAGACATGATATTAGCAGAAGACTCTGAATTCATGAAGGCACTGCCGGTAGCAGACCTACCACCAAAAGAGACCTGAAAGGGAAGCAAGATTTTATTACGTTTCATATTTACGGGAAATACCTGTGCGCCCAAGTGACCTCCCCGATGATCACTTAGGCGCGGAAGTTGTCCGGCTGCTTATTCTTACGCCTAGGACAGGTGTTCACTTGATGCTTGCCATCCCCACAATAGAAGCAGAGACCATTCTTCCTGCGGAACTCCCTACGTTGTTGGGGGGACACGGAGGCCCCGAGTTGCATAGGTACCTCCGAGTCTTCCGTGGAAGAACGAAGCAACGGAACCTCGGGAGGCATCATGGGGGAGTCAGAGGAGAAAACACAAAAACGTTCACGTTGTCGTTCCCTGAGACGTCGGTCAAGTCGTACCGCTAAAGCCATAACCTGGTCTAGGGAATCAGAAGAGGGATAGCTAACTAGCAGGTCTTTCAGGGCGTTCGACAGACCCAACCTAAACTGGCACTTTAAGGCAGGGTCATTCCACCGAGAAGCTACGCACCACTTCCTAAAGTCAGAGCAATACTCCTCAACAGGTCGCTTACCCTGACGTAAGGTCACCAGCTGACTCTCGGCAAAGGCAGTCCTGTCAGTCTCGTCATAAATGAGTCCGAGAGCAGAAAAGAAAAGATCAACGGAGGAAAGTTCAGGGGCGTCCGGAAGCAGGTGCAGACTGATTACCTATGGGTGTTCACACAGAAGCTGTGCCTGGCAGATCCTTTACAATGTTACTCAACTATACTCGTTCCACCGGTGCGTCGCCCCGCTCCTCCTGCTATGCTGTAGCAGAAGATTGTAGTCGCAGGTCTTACTTTTCCTGCCTTCCCCTTCTGATTACTGATGCATAGTGTTGCCATGTTAGTGTGGAATTTCACTTTTGACTCACCTTGATAAGGTCAAACTGTTGATTTTAACCCTGACTGTGCATTTTTTCACTGTCAGAGTGTTTTAGGTCTTCGGCCAACCTCTAGCCTGCTGTTCATTGTATTCGCCGTCCAGTTCCTGGTTTTCGATTTCCTACCTCCCTTCAGCTTGTCGCTCTTGTGTGTTCACTCTCCTGGTTTGACCTGCAGCCTGTCTTCTGACTACATCTCTGACTGTAACCTGCGAGATTGTATACTAGTTTCCAGGCCTGTCCAAATATTAATTTGCTTCTCTCACTTCTTTCAACAGTCACAAATCAGAAGCTACTATTAGGACCACAACCTGCAGTGGAGTCCAAACCCCTGTGAAGGTTTTAAGGATAAAGAGCAAGGAATTTCTTAGACTTTACATCTCAGTTTAGCTATTGTCAATCTGATCATGACACAGAGGCTTCACTTTGACTTGCCGTTGCCTACAGCTAGTGACACAAATGCTCATACTTGCCTTTTAGAAGGTCCCATTAAACTTTTAAAAGTTTTAAGGTGTTTACTCTTTAAAAACTTTTTCGTGTTGGGTGCAAATATGTGCTCTTAGGAGTAAAATTAATATTGTGTACTGTTATATTTAATGTAATATGTTTTATTAGAATTTAAATATATTATTTTAATATTGTGCGGCATCTTACAACTTAAGCTTACTTTAGGACACTGCACTCGTACTGTTACATGATGGTCATATAAACAAAATTATTAGATGAAAGGCTGTTCATTAATCTTCCTCCTACTCCTTTCATTAATTAAGTTCCTCCCATCATACGTCTCCATCCAGTGACCTGACCAACTGTTAGTAATAGTCTTTTTTCCATTCTGCCCCCCAATCTGGAACACATTTTACTGCATGATAATATAACTAATTAATGTAGTACAAAAGACAAAAAAATAAGTATTTTTCTACCTCTAGTATAAGTGAAATCTGTGCCCTCTAGCACTGAATGCTATAGATATCACAATAAAAACATGGACATATTGTCATAAAAATACACGATCAAATAACAAATTCAATCTATATTGCATTTATATTGCATTAGCAAAAATAAAACTTGGCTGACAAACAAAGTTGACAAGTGTGTCTGTGCATAATATGATTTTAAAATTGAAAATTATTCTCTGTTCGGTAAACCTGGGTTTTATTGTCTGGTGAAGAAAATCCAAAAGACTGTACAAATATTAGCCATTTTCTTTCTTTCAAAAAACAATACTAGAGATGTTTCTAAACTAATCGAATTCAGTCCGAATTCCCAACATTTTCGGATTCAGCAAAATACAAAACTTTTAGTGTTCGAGGTGCACAGATTGGCAAAATGGCGGCCGCCAATACTCACCTAGTCTCCCGTAGCGATACGTCCCTGCCAGCCTTTTGAGATTACGTCATTTTGTCCCATGTGACCTCTATAGTAAATCACACTCTGAATGCATTCAATCTTAATGATTCAGCATACCAAGACATTTTGGAGAATTGTGTGCTTCCAACTTTGTAGGAACAGTTTGGAGTTTGGCCCTTTTCTGTTCTAGCATGACTTTTCCGCAGTGCACAAAAGAAAGGTTTATAAAGGCATGGTTGGGTGAGTTTGGTGTAGAAGAATTTGACTGGCCCACACAGAGCCCTGTCCTCAATGCCATCGAACACCTTTGGGATAAATTAGATCGGAGATTGCAAGCCAGGCCCTCTCGTCCATCATCAGTGTCTGACCTTACAAATGAAATGAGCGTAAGATGTTTTAGCTGTAAAGGGGGGACCAACTCCATATTAATGTCTATGGGTTTAGAATGAGATGTCGTAAAAGCTTCTGTAGGTGTAAAGTGTAGGTGTCCAAGTATTTTTGTCCATATAGTTTATCTTAAGAAATGTTCTTCTTCATATAAATATATAAGGTGAAGAGTATCCATAAGAACATAAAATATTGGGACTGGGTAACTCGAAATAAGTTTTTTTAATAACAGGTGACATGAGTTTTATTCTACTGCAATTTTTTTTATCACCATCAATAGACACAGGGTAATTTTTCTGTCGTAATATAGTACATTCTGTGCAGAAATGAGCATACAGATAGATATATATGTAGGAAGTCTTGGTAATAAGGAAAATTATTTTAAATGAATTCTAGAAAAAATGATTGAACAATTTGATGCATTATGAATTCGTTTGCAACCTCGAAAATCATAAATGCATCCAACAAGTAAATATTTGAAGAGGACCTGTAACTAGGTCATAAGTTGAACTGGTTTACTGACCTGAATAGTGCTGTCTCCCTGATTCCAGTGCTGTTTGTCTTTCTATTTTCTGGACCCCCAATTCCAGAGATATGGCCCACTGTTGTGTTGGTTCCCTATATGTTAATTTGCAGTAGATAGCCAACAGGGCGTGAACTACCCTCAAGCTGCCTTGCACTGATTGGTCAGCATCAAAGGCAGGAAAAATAGCTCCGCCCCATTGGCTAACTACAGTAAATTAGCATATAGGGAGCCAACACAACAGTGGGCCATATCTCTGGAACGACGGGTTTAGGAAAAAAATAAAAATAGTGCTGGAATCAGGGAGACAGCGCTATTCAGGTTAGTTAACCAGTTTAAATTATGTAACCTAGTGAGAGGTCCCATTTAAATTTTTACTTGTTCAGTATTGTGGAATTCAGTAGTCAGGTAGTGCACTCACAAAGATCAGGTCTCATGTTCTTTGTTGGTATGTCTTTACCTGTATACAGAACATGCACATTTTCAATCCTCTTATCCACACAGTTCACTTAAAGTAAATTTGTTTATTTGTTTGAGAATTGTTGTATTACTTTTCCCTCTTTTCAGCATTTAATGCCATTTCACTACTTTGTTATTACAGGGTTGTTTATACATTATCTTTTCTCCTGTGCATTCCGTTTTTATTCCCATTAGAGAGCACTAGTGTTTTTATCAGCATGTTATCTAAATGTTTTCCGACGTAGTGCTTTCTTTTTCAGGTCCACCAGGCGTCTGGGTGGGATCTGATGGCATTGCAATGTCACACCGCGTGCCATGTTTGACTGTGGCTGGTGTCAAATTATATTCACTAGTGGTACATACGTGGTAGGTCCTGTCATTTTTAATATAGCTATGATTGGCTGGGAAATGGCTGGGTGTGCCCAGGACTTGGCCACAGGTAATTTGTAACGAACCATGTTTATTTTGTTTTATTAGTATGTTTTACTATATGTACTTTTAGGTCACTAGGACTAATTTTGAAATATATTGAATTACCTCATATCTGCTGCCATTACTATTTACCTTATTGCAATATTTATAGAGGAGGGCCATTGATGACTAGCTTTGTTATATCCTGTGCTGAAGGTTATCATGAACAACTGGTCATAAAAATTATCAAATAATTTATTTTGGGGTTCATTTGGCCTCTTTGAGCTTTTGTAGGTTATTTATTCATGTAAACTAACCCTGGGTTTATTCTATTTGGTCAGCAGTTATATAATTAATTTTATCTGTGCCACTTATCTGATACAGTTGCTTTCAATAATAATCATGATATTTGCTCCAAACAGCATATGCTGGATAGGTAATAATAATAATAATAATTATATAATCAATAGCCTCAATACAGGTGTAACTGGGGACATCCAAGCATAGTTCTTATGCAAGCAGATTGGCTAAAAAAGTAACAAAAGAAAGTAAAGTGAATGTAGAATATATAAAGTAAACAACACAATAATCTAAACTTAAAATTAAACAGACATGAGATGCTATGCCCTTAAGCATAAATATAACAGATGGCTATGATGATGCACCAAGATTGATGAGAAAAACAAAGTATCTAAAATTAATAAAGCGATTTGTGAAACTTCAAAAAAGAGAGCTCCAAGCCTGCAATAAAATTCATCTATACTCACACAGATAGGAAAAATGAAATACAGCTATACTCGTGCGCTCAACACACATTTTATCCACATGAGATGGAATCGTTTATACACCATAAAGAAACAGGCATGGCCCAAATAGCAAATATACATTTAAGTGACCCTCTGGGAATATGCTCACCCTTCCCAGGTAGCTTATGACAACTTGTGCTCGGGAACTAAATTGCAGCTGTGAAGAAGGAGCCACCCATAGAAAAACCGCTATGAAACTTCGGAATGTTGGGGAGCAGACAAGTATAATGCTGAGCCTTCAGATTTTTCTCGGACGGTCACTTTAAAGAAAGCGATGGCATATCGCTAGGAAAGGACATCACTTTCAGATCATTGAGGGTCCGACAGTTGGCACCCCCAACCAATCCTGAAATTGAAGGGGCCCTAGCACTGCATTAGTGCTTTTATGCCCTTCAAAGTTTTACTCTGCACAGCAGCACTCCCAGACACCAGCTGTGCAGGGAACAGCAGCACAACCCCATTCACTGAACTAGCGCGGCAGCCCCTTCGTTCTCAGCAATGGTGAAGTTCGCTTAGGTCGGACTCCTTGATCAGAAAGGGACGACATCTAGCAAAATCCCATCCTTTTATATGATGGAAATAACCCTTTAACCCCTTCCCGATATTTGTTGTAACTGTATGTTATGAACGGAAAGGTTTTGCTGCAACATTGAGTACAGTTACGACAAGCTAATGGAGCGGGCTCATAAGCTTAACCCGCACCCTCAGTCGTGGGTGTCAGCTGTATATTATTATTTCTGTAATGACAGGGACTGGAGCTAGCCCAAAAATCTTGGGGAATTCTTTTACTTTTTGACCTCAGAGCCTCTGCTATTTCATGGTAATTTTTCACTCCTGAGCCATGTCATATGTCCAGGCAAAAGATTATGGCCACATATAGGGTGTTTCTAAAACCAGGAAACACAGATAATAATTAAATACAGCAAAAGAAAAAAGGAGTACAAAACTACCATAAATGTATCAAATAATAAAATTGAGTTTATTAGAATGAAAAAAATACATAAAACTTACAGAGATAATTTAAAGAGCAAAATTCTAAAAGAGAAACAGCAGGAGCAGAAGTAAAAAGACCTGGGTAGTGATCTCCACCAACATTCCCTATAAGACAAAGTGGAGAGAAATCAGATCCCTTAATACATTGGGAAACATATTCCTACTTCCATACTATTTATATGGTAACAACCCAAAATCTATAATCATGTACTATATACCAATGAAAGGCGGTATCCTATCCATAATAGATTTAGTTTGCCCCACGCTGTGTGCCTCAACGCGCCTTTCGCATGTTGTTTCCTCAGGGGGTACTGTTCTCTCTAAAGAGACACCCCATTATATACATCTAGTCTGTCCCATGTGATAACCCTAATGACAGGTGAGGGGAATTCTCATCTGATGGTGGTGCTCATGCGCATGCGCATCAACGTCACAATGATGTAACAGACATGCATGAAGAGGCAGGATTGGGTGAGGACGCCACAGTCGATCATAGACGCATGCGTACTGAAACACAGCTGTAAGATAGTTCAAAGTGGGGATTTAACCCTACGCAAACTTACAGTACAGTATTGAAGTAACAGGTAATCGACATCTAGTATTCACATTACTGTCCAAAATACCTTAAAGAGCCATTTATATATAAGTATACATATAAAGTGCAAGTGCAAAAAGTGAAAACATTAATCATAAATAACTGTATATGCAAAATTTCATACAAAATACATAAAAAAATACCAAACGAAGTACAAAAAGGGCAAAAAATATATGTAATCATTTACCATCTGAAGATAGTTGTGCATGTGACAATAGTGCAACAATATGACAACAGAGCTTATTCAGATAATGTAAACTTTAAAAGCCTGTGCCTGAAAAAGTGATAATAGTGCACAATATATTTTAATAAATGCAGATTTGCTGTATTTCTACCAATAACAATACAAATAAACAATACAATATGAAGTGAAAATGAAAACAAACATTATTATGTTGAAAAGGTGTTAAAACAAACAGGGACAGAAAAGCATCAGCCATGTTGTCCGGCAATACATTATGAGATATAGACACAGGCATTCGTGATCGTAGAGTGGTGTGATCACTACTGGGTTATAACAAGAATATAAATCATGATGGTTGGTCTCGTGAATCTATGTAAAAATAAAAAAAAAATAAGAAATATTATGGACGTACAGTTAAAAACTAATTAAAAATGCAAAGATAAAGGTAAAGATGTTTATAAAAAAGGAGCAAAGCTCAATTTTTCGTTAAGACCTTTGGGGACCATGGTCCCCAGGGTAAAATACACTTACATTTCCCCTGGGCCAAGATTTGTTTTACTTTTCCTCCTCCTCTGATGCTGCAATGGATCCAATGAATACCACAAACTTTAAAAGATCTAAGGTCACAGCCAGGATGGACTTTGAAATGTTTTGGTATGGTTTTAAGTTGTGTCAGATCCTCAATATGTTTAGCTACTATGATGTCACGTACATGTTCCCTTGTCCTAAATCGCAGTTCTCGCGATGTTAATCCAACATATATTTTTGCACACCCACATGTTGCATAATAAATGACATTCCATGTGCTGCAAGAGATGTAATGATTTATTTTAAATTAACGAGTCCCATCGGCTGTCTCAAGGAACAATGTGCGGATAATGTTAGGACAAGAGATGGAGTCCCCACACAGGTAGCAGCCACATTTTGGGCCCCATGAATTGAATGGATTTTGGGGTTTTGCTACATAGTGACTTTTCACTAACATGTCTTTTAAATGTATGCCCCTCCAGGCTGTCATCAATGGTGATTGAGTCAAATTCCCTGCAAAGGTTCAGTTTTCAAAATTTGCCAGTGCTTGGTCAACACAGATCTCATCGTCTCCCATTGGCTGTTGGACATGGAAATAAATCTAATCTTATTGTCTCCCTTGTTATCATGTGTTCAGGGCACCAATAGATTTGCCCGTGGGGTTGATCTAGCCCTATGGTAACCTTGTTTTATACTTCTGTTACTGTATCCCCTATCAAAGAATCTCTTTCTGAGATCTTCAGCCTGATCTTCAAATGTATCATCTGAAGCACAGATCAGCCTCATCCTGAGGAATTGACCAACTGGGACAACTTTGATGATAGAATAATTATGTGCTGATGACGTGTGCAGAAGTGAATTGACCAATGTATTTTTACAATACACATCCGTCTGTATCTGTCCTTGCTAAGCCACTTCAATCAATATGTCAAGAAACTCAACCTTCTGATGGTCATATGCATATGTTTATTTGAAGTTAAAATAATTTTGGTTAAATGAATCTATTTTTTAATTTAAGTCTTCTTTGGACCCCTGCCATATGAATAGAATCTCATCGATATGCCCAATTCAGCACTGCACATGGTCCACGGTGTGGTCGCCATCACCATAACAAACCTCTCGCAAAAAAACAAGAAACAGGTTTGCATATGACGGTGAGCACACCGCGCCCATGGCAGTGCCCTGTTTCTGAAGATAGAAAACATCTTTAAATACAAAGACATTATGTGTTAGATTGAACTGTAATAGTTCAATAATCAGTTCACACATATTGCTGTTACAGTTGCTCATCCCCAGAAAGAAGCGAACAATGTCCAATCCATCTTGGTGTCTTATACAGGTATAGAGAGACTCAATATCTGCGGTGACGAAGCACATATCCGGCTCAATTGATATCCCATTAATTCTCCTCAATACGTCAGTGGTGTCTTTGACGTATGAGGGGAGACACTTTACCAGCAGTTTTAGATAATAATCAATAAACCTGCAAATGGGGTGACACAACACTTCAACTCCAGATACAATTGAACGCCCAGGAGGATCCACAGGGTTTTTGTGAATTTTGGGGAGAAGGTAAAGTGTTGGAATTTTCGGATGCTTCATCATTAGTCCCTTTTTTAGGATAATTCCATGTTCAAGGGGCCTATTCAGAATGGTGTACAGTTCGGCTGGAAAGGTAACAATTGGATTGTGCGTTAGCCTGCCTTAGATTTGACCATCCTATAATTTATGGAATACTTCTTTCGCATATTTATTGACAGACCAAACCACAATGTTACCACCCTTATCCGCCGCCTTGTACACCACATCATCATAAGATTGTAACTTCTAAATAGTTGACTTTTTATGGTATCACAAGCTCGGCACAACATATTGGACACTGAAATGTCATATCTATGTAAAAATTGGCATTTTACCTCAGCAACATCCACTGCACAGCAATTTCTGGAAAAAACTTGTGGTGTCAGCATGCTTACTACACACCTAGGTGAATGCCTTGAGGGGTGTAGTTTCCCAATTGAGGTCACTTCTGGGGGGTTTCCACTGTTTTGGTCCCACAGGGGCTTTTCAAATGCGACATGTTCGGCAATTCAGCAGAATCTGCACTACAAAAGCCAAATAGCACTCCTTCCCTTCTGAGCCCTGCCATGTGTCCAGACATCAGTTTATGACCACACATGGGGTACTGACGTAGTCAGAAGAAATTTCTTTATAAATGCTGTGGTGCTTTTTCTCATTTATTCCTTGTGAAAATGAAAAATTCTCATTTTAAGAAAAAATATGTTTTTTTATTTTTACGGCCCTATTCTAATAAATTCAGAAAAAACCTGTGGGGTCAAAATGCTAACTATACTCCTAGATTCCTCAAGGGGAGTAGTTCCCCAAGTAAAGTCACTTTTCAGGAGTTTTGACCTTACTATGGCTATGCAAATACAACATGGCACCCAGAAATCAATCCACCAAAATTTGCGCTCCAAAAGCCAAATAGCGCTCCTTCACTTCTGAGCCCTGCCGTCTGTTCCTTGTTCTGTTGGAGTGTTTTTTTCCCCTTTATTTGTTGAGAAAATTACAAATTTTTAGCTAAAACTACATCTTATCGGAAAAAAAAATTCATTTTCATTGCCCAATGTTTATAAAATCTATGAAACACCCGTGGGATCAAAATGCTCACTATACCCCTAGATGAATTTAGGGTATGGTATAGTTTCCCAAATGAAGTCACTTTTGGGGTGTTTCCACTGTACTGGTACCTCAGGGGCTTTATAAAATGTGACATGGTGCAAGAAACAAATTCAGCAAAATCTACGCTCCAAAAGCCAAATGGCGCTCCTTCCCTTCTGAATCCTGCCGTGTGCCCAGATAGCAGTTTATGATCACATATGGTGTATAGCCATACTCAGAAGAAATTGCTTTACAAATACAGGGGTGCATTTTCTCCTTTACTCCTTATGGAAATTACTTTATTTAGCTAAAATTTAATCTTATTGGAAAAAGTTTTTCATTTTCATGGCCCAATTCTAATAAATTGTATGAAATTCCTGTGGGGTCAAAATGCTTACTGTATCCCTAGATAAATTCGTTATTGGGTGTAGTTTCCAAAATGGGCTCTTTTTAGGGTGTTTCTTTTGTTTTGGCCCCACAAAACCTTGTCATTCTGCATGGTGCCTGAAATATAATCTAATAAAAGGGAGGCCCCAAAATCCACTAGGTGTTTCTTCATTTCTGAGGTTTCAGTCCAGTAGCACATTAGGGCCCACATGTGGGATATTTCTGAAAACTGCAGAATTTGAGCAATAAATATTGAGTTGTATTTCTCTAGTAAAGCCTTCTATGTTACAGAACAAATTGGATTAAAATGTAATTTGTGCAAAAAAAAATTAATTTGTAAAATTCTTTGCTTTAATTCCTGTGAAACACCTAAAGGGTTTCTAATAAATAGGCTCCTCAAAGCTACTTCAGAACAGAACTGGTCCCTAAAAAAATAGGCTTTTAAATTTTTTGTGAAAATGTGAGAAATTGCTGCTAAACTTGTAAGCCTTGCAATATCCTAAAAAAATAAAATGATGTTCAAAAAAACGATACCTACATAGAGTAGACATATGGGAAATGTTAATTAGTAACTATTTTCTGTGGTATAACTATCTGTCATACAAGCACATACATCCAAATATCGTTTTTCACAAATAAACACTAAATTTAGCAACCAAATGTTACCTCTAACATAAAGTACAATGTGTCACGAGAAAACAATCTCAGGATCACTTGGATAGGTGAAAGCATTCCAAAGTTATTACCACATAAAGTGACACATGTCAGATTTGAAAAATGAGGCTCTGTCAGGAAGGTGGGAACTGGCTGCAGCAGGAAGGGGTGAAAGGTTATGTAAACCATTGAAGCCTTTTTTTACTGTAATTTATGTGTTTTGTCATTTTAAAACATTTTCTGATTCATTAACCCCTTCCCGCACCTTGGCGTAACTGTACGTCCAGGTGAGCAGTAACTTCGCGCACCCGGGCGTACAGTTACGTCCGTGCTTTAAAAGTTAACCGCTGCGCGGCGCTACACCGCAGCGGCGGTTAACTTCTCAGGCAGTCTGCCTTGATGTCCGGGCACACAACAAGGGACCAATTGAAGCTGTCCCTTGTTGTAGATCGCTCTGATTGGTAAGTCTGTGCAGACTTACCAATCGGAGCTCACTTCTGAGAAGGAAATACGTCACAGGCTCTGATTTCCTCTGTTGGAGTTAGGAAGTCGAGGAGATCAGAGCCTGTAGCGTCGTCGTCGTGTGAAGAGCAAAGAAAACACTATAATATCCCGATGAACCCCTTGATCACAGTGTGTAACTGTGATCCCCCCCTCCTCTCCCAGTCTATAAGGGAGCTTTTTTTTTTTGTGCTTTTTTTCAAAAAAAAAAAAAAAAACTCTAAAAAAAAAGTCCATTTAGACAGCGTCCGTGTTAGTCAGCGTCAGCATCAGCGTTAGTCAGTGTTAGTCAGCGTTAGTCAGTGTTAGTGAGCGTCAGTGTTAGTGAGCGTCAGTGTTAGTGAGCGTCAGTGTTAGTGAGCGTCAGTGTTAGTCAGCGTCAGTGTTAGTCAGCGTCAGTGTTAGTCAGCGTCAGTGTTAGTCAGCGTCAGTCAGTGTTAGCGTCCGTGTCCATTTAGTCAGCGTTAGCGTCAATTTATTCACTGTCAAACAGTGTCAGCGTCACTTAGTTTCAGACCATCTGTTAGCGTCAGATCGTTCCATTTGTCAATCAGTCAGCGTCCGTCATCGTCTTTTTGTCAGTGTAGTTTAGTCAGTGTTAGTTTTAGTGTCATAAAATAAAAAAAAGTTATTAAAAAAATAGTGTACGTTAGTGTTAGGTCAGTCTGTCTGTTAGTCAGTGTCAGACCGTCTGTTTATAAAATCAGTCAGCGTCAGTTAGTCATCGTCTTTTTGTCAGTGTAGTTTAGTCAGCGTCAGTTAGTCATCGTCTTTTTGTCAGTGTAGTTTAGTCAGCGTCAACTTAGTCTGCGTCAATTTGTTTAGTGTCAGTCAGCGTCAGACCGTCAGTAAGCGTCAATCAGTGTGTGATTGTCAGTTAGTTATTGTTTTTTTTGTCAGTATAGTTTAGTCAGTGTTAGTGTCATAAAATAAAAAATAAAAAAACATTAGTGTACGTTAGTATTTAGTGTTTTACGTAAAAAAAAAAAAAAGAACAAAAAAAATATTTTTTGTATACATATACATGCAATAAAAATGGCCCGCAAAACCTTCACTGCAGAGGAGGCATATGAGATGCTCGCATCGGACACCGATACTGCGAGTGATGCTGGGTCCGCATTTGCTCTGTCCTCCTCAAGCGACACAGAGGAACCCCCTCGCAGTCGCAGGAGGGTTAGTGTTCAAGTAACACCTGCACCTGAACCCAATTGGTTGCCCCCAACCTCCTACACCCCCCAAGTACCGGACTTTACTGCTGCTGCAGGGGTCCAAGTCCAGACAGCAGGGCTGTCCGAGATTGAGTTTTTCCAGCTCTTTTTTTCGGACAGCCTTGTGGAAAATATTGTTGAGCAAACTAATCTATGTGCTCAACAATTTATTGCTGTCAACCCCGAAAGTTTTTATGCCAGGCCGTACAGGTGGCATCCCACTGACAAAGCAGAAATGCTGCAGTACTGGGGATTGGTACTAAATATGGGCCTAACGAAAAGCCATCGGTGAGGTCTTATTGGTCCACCGATATTTTGTACCACTGCCCCTTGTACCGCACCACAATGCCCAGGGCTCGTTTTGAGTCAATACATAAATTTTTACATTTCAATGACAATTCCCAGTGCCCCCCCCAGGATGACCCCAATTTTGATAGACTCTACAAAATTAGACCCCTTATTTCCCATTTGGCCCAAAAATTTTCAGCATCTTATACCCCTGGCAGAGAAATTGCCATTGACGAGTCCCTGGTGCATTTCAAGGGAAGGGTGAAGTTCAGGCAGTATTTGCCCAACAAACGTGCCAGGTATGGCATAAAAATTTACAAGTTGTGTGAGTCGGAGTCGGGCTACACTCACACGTTTAAAATTTACGAGGGGAGGGACAGTCAAATTGAGCCCCCAAACTGTCCACCCGTCCTGACCACAACTGGGAAGATTGTCTGGGACCTCCTGCACCCACTGTTTAATAAGGGGTACCACTTGTATATAGACAACTGGTATACAAGTGTACCCCTGTTCAAATGCCTGGCGGAGCAAAAAACAGTGGCGTGTGGGACGGTCCGCAAAAACCAGAGACAGCTCCCAATAACCCTTCTCGGCCAACCCCTGCAGCATGGGGAGAGCAGGGCACTCCTTAGCGAAGGGGTCCTCTTTTTGAAGTTCAGGGACAAGAAGGATGTCCTAATGCTGACATCAATCCATGATGCCACCTGCTCTCTTGTCCCTGTGCGTGGTGCAACACCCACCACCACGTCACGGCCTGTCTGCATCCAGGCCTATAATAAGTTCATGGGGGGAGTGGACCTTTCTGACCAGATGCTCAAGCCGTACAATGCCATGCGGAAATCAAAAATTTGGTATAAAAAACTTGCGGTGCACTTTATCCAAATGGCATTGTACAACTCCTTTCTCATCTACAGGAGCACTGGTCAGGAGGGGACATACCTGGAGTACCAGGAGAAGGTGATCAAATCCCTTCTCTTTGGGAATGTGGCAGAGGTAGGGGAAAGTTCTGCCTCAGCAAGCACGGATGTCCCCAGAATAGTTCCAGGCCAGCACTTTCCTGGTGAAGTGCCGCCCACAGAAAAAAAAAGGCGCCCCCAGAAAAAGTGTCGTGTCTGTGCCAGAAGAGGCATAAGAAAAGACACGATATATCAGTGTAACACCTGTCCCACCCACCCTGGACTGTGTATCAAGGAGTGCTTCCAAATATATCACACCTCTCTGGAGTTCTAAATTTTATTTTCACCCGTCCCTTTCATTTATAATTATAGTCCCTTCCATTTACAATTACCGTCCCTTTGATTTACCATAACCATTTCACCATTTAAAAATTGAAGATCCCCCATAACAAAACTAAAAATTCCCATTATACCCCTAGATGAATACCTAGGATTTGTAATACTGTGTAGTATCTGCACAATTTTTTAGGCCTTTGCAAACATGACATGTGCCCAAAAATCATCCAAGTAAAATAAGGCCTCAAAATCCTTGTGGTGTTCCAATACTTTCTGGCCCTGCCATACGTCCAGCAACAGCAGATTAGAGCCAATTTGAGGGTATTTCTAAACTCAGAAGAAATGGGCCAATAAGTGTTGAGGTGCTTTTTTTCACTTGCATAATCAGTGTCTGAAAAATCTGTCCTATAAATGAAGCATTTGTGAAAAAATTTGAAAATGTCCTTTTTCACTCCACATTTCCACAAGATTCTGCAAAGAAACTGTGCCGTCAAAAAAGTGATGACACCCCTAGATAAATTCCTTGAGTGGTGTAGTATTCAAAATGGGGTAATTTCTGGGTGTTTTCCATTGTTATGGGGGCTCAGAGTCTCTTCAAAGATCAAATGGGGCTGTTGAACCAATCATGCAAAACTTGGGCCCTGAAAATCTAAGGCTGCTCCTTCACTTCCAGGCACTGCCATGTGTCCACACAACATATTTGGATCACTTTGGGGGTATCTTTGAACTCGGTACAAATGGGCCAATAAGTATTGAGGTGCTTTTTTTCACTTGCATGCTCGGAACAATCTGTCTTATAAATGAAACTTTGGTGAAAAAATTGAAAATAGCTTTTTTCACGCCAGATTTCGACAAGATTCTGCAAAAAAAATGTGTGGTCAAAAATGTGATCGCACACCGAGAAAAATTCTTAGAGGGGTGTAGTTATCAAAATGGGGCCATTTCTGAGGGTTTCCCATCATTATGGGGGCTCAGAGTCTCATGCAAAACTTGAGTCCTGAAAACCTAAGGCTTCTCCTTCACTTCCATGCACTGCCATGTGTCCACACAACAAATTTGGACCACTTTGGGGGTATCTCTGAACTCGGTACAAATGGGCCAATAATGCTTTTCTTCACTTGCATGCTCTGTGTCTGAAAAATCTGTCCTATGAATGAAGCACTTGTGAAAAAATTTTACATGTTCTTTTTCACGCCAGATATCCACAAGATTCTGCAAAAAAATTATGGGGTTAAAAAAATTGATCACACCCCTAGAAAAAAATTCCTTGAGTGGTCCAGTTTCCAAAATGGGGTCATTTTTGGGGGTTTTCCACTGTTTTGGTCCCTCCAGGGCATTGCAAACGTGACATGGCAATGAAAACTATTCCAGCAAAATCCGTTCTCCAAAATCCAAATGACGCTCCTTCTCTTCTGAGCCCTGCTATGGGTCCAAACAGCAGTGTATTACCACATATGTGGTATTGCCGTAATCGGGAGAAATTGCTTTACAAATGTAGTGGTGCTTTTTCTCCTTTATTCCTTGTAAAAATGTAAAATTTCTATGTTTTTTCAGAAAAAAAGTAGATTTTCATCTTCACACACAAATTCAAATAGATTTCGCAAAACAACTGTGGGGTCAAAATGCTAAACATACCCCTGGAAAGATTCCTTGAGGGGTCCAGTTTCCAAAATGGGGTAACTTTTGGGGGTTTTCCACTGTTTTGGTCCTTCCAGGGCATTACAAACGCGACATGGCACTGAAAACTATTCCAGCAAAATCTGTTCTCCAAAATCCAAATGACGCTTCTTCTCTTCTGAGCCCTGCTGTGGGTCCAAACAGCAGTGTATTACCACATATGTGGTATTGCCGTAATCGGGAGAAATTGCTTTACAAATGTAGTGGTGCTTTTTCTCCTTTATTCCTTGTAAAAATGTAAAATTTCTATGTTTTTTCAGAAAAAAAGTAGATTTTCATCTTCACACACAAATTCAAATAGATTTCGCAAAACAACTGTGGGGTCAAAATGCTAAACATACCCCTGGAAAGATTCCTTGAGGGGTCCAGTTTCCAAAATAGGGTAACTTTTGGGGGTTTTCCACTGTTTTGGTCCTTCCAGGGCATTACAAACGCGACATGGCACTGAAAACTATTCCAGCAAAATCTGTTCTCCAAAATCCAAATGACGCTTCTTCTCTTCTGAGCCCTACTGTGGGTCCAAACAGCAGTGTATTACCACATATGTGGTATTACCGTAATCGGGAGAAATTGCTTTACAAATGTAGTGTTGCTTTTTCTCCTTTATTCCTTGTAAAAATGTAAAATTTCTATGTTTTTTCAGAAAAAAAGTAGATTTTCATCTTCACACACAAATTCAAATAGATTTCGCAAAACAACTGTGGGGTCAAAATGCTAAACATACCCCTGGAAAGATTCCTTGAGGGGTCCAGTTTCCAAAATAGGGTAACTTTTGGGGGTTTTCCACTGTTTTGGTCCTTCCAGGGCATTACAAACGCGACATGGCACTGAAAACTATTCCAGCAAAATCTGTTCTCCAAAATCCAAATGACGCTTCTTCTCTTCTGAGCCCTACTGTGGGTCCAAACAGCAGTGTATTACCACATATGTGGTATTGCCGTAATCGGGAGAAATTGCTTTACAAATGTAGTGGTGCTTTTTCTCCTTTATTCCTTGTAAAAATGTAAAATTTCTATGTTTTTTCAGAAAAAAAGTAGATTTTCATCTTCACACACAAATTCAAATAGATTTCGCAAAACAACTGTGGGGTCAAAATGCTAACTATACCCCTAGAAAGATTCCTTGAGGCGCTTAGATTCTAAAATGGGGTCACTTTTTCTCTTTTTTTACTGTATCGGCAGCACAAGAACTCTTCAAACCTGACATGGTGCCTAAAATATATTCTAAAAAAAGGAGGACCCAAAATCCCCTAGGTGTTCCTTTGCTTCTCAGGCCTGTGCTTCAGTCCGTTAGCACACTACGGCCACATGTGGGATATTTCTAAAAAGTGCAGAATCTGGGCAATAAATATTGAGTTGCATTTCTTGAAAAAAACTTTCTGTGTTACTGAAAAAAATGGATTACATATTAATTTTGGCAAAAAAAATGAAATTTGTAAATTTCACCTGTAGTTTGCTTTAATTCCTCTGAAATGCCTAAAGGGTTAAAACGCTTTCTGAATGCTGTTTTGAATACTCTGAGGGGTGCAGTTTTCAAAATGGCTTGATTTATTGGGACTTTCTAATATATAAGGCCCACAAACTAACTTCAGAACTGACCTGGTCCCTGAAAAAATGGCCTTTTGAAATTTTTTTGAAAATATGAGAAATTGCTGCTAAAGTTCTAAGCCTTGTAACGTCCTATAAAAATAAAATAATGTTCCAAAAATGATGCAAATATAAAGTAGACATATGGGAAATATAAACTAGTAAGTATTTTGTGTGGTAATACTATCTGTCTTCCAAGCAGATAGATTTAAATTTCGAAAAATGGTAATTTTTGCAAATTTTCTCTAAATTTTGATGTTTTTCACAAATAAATATTGAATTTATCGACCAAATTTTTTCACTAACATAAAGTACAATATGTCACGAGAAAACAGTCTCAGAATCGCTTGGATAGATAAAAGCATTCCGGAGTTATTACCACATAAAGTGACACATCTCAGATTTGAAAAATCGGCTTCGTCCTGAAGGCCAAAACAGGCTCAGTCCTGAAGGGGTTAAAAATTTTATTTTGTTTTACCGCTGCAGCTTCTATGTATCCGCTATACCTAGAAACTGCATAACACCGCTGTTAGCCGAATCTGTCAAATAGCTGGACTGATGGTTTGGCTGACAGCGACACCTGTGTGTGCCTCTGACCGACACTATTACCCCAACATCGAATCTAAGTTGATTTTTATGTATTATCTTAGTTTATTATGGTTAAATTATGTTATTTTTAGAAAAAGTTGAGATGACAAAATGCATACATTACTTTTAAAAAAAGACTTTAAAGGTTTAGGTTCCCATACAACTCACTATTGGATTGGTTTAGTTATGCTGTACATATGCCTTGAATGTTACAGCCGACCACACATTTTTCCTACAGGGGAAATGTAGTGTTACGTGGAGCCAATTCAAATTAATTGGAAAACTTTGTAATACATGGGCAGCTCGAGTTCACCAGTGCGAGAGACGCTTATTTCATTGGGATCACCCTCTATGACATCCATAAGGACTTCTTGAAACAAGCCAATTAGAAATAGTTAAAGGAGTTTTCCCATAAACAATATTTATCACCTATTCACAGGATAGGTAATAAATATATGATTGGTGGGGGACCGACCGCTGGGACCCCCACCAATCACGAGAACGGGCTCACTTTGCTTTTCCTGGGATCCCCATAAGAGTGGAGTGGTAGTGCGCATGCTCGACCACTGCTTCATTAATTTCTATAGGGCTTTGAGTTAATGGCGTATTGCTAGGATATGCCACTACTTGCTGATCGGTGGCAATCCTGTCCACACAAGGGGAAGGGAACTGCATGATTGTTGCAGAACAGAGTTTGCAAAGCAGCTCAATTTTTATGCATTATATATTTTGTATCATGTATAGTATATAGACCGATCAGCCATAACATTAAAACCACCTGCCTAATATGGTGTAGGGTACCCTTATACTAACAAAACAACTCTGACCTGTCAAGTCCAAGGTGAGGCCTCCATGAATCGGGCATATTTTTTCAGCACATGCCAAAGATGCTAAATCGGATTGAGATCTAGGGACTCTGTAGGTTAAGTCAACACCTTTCAAATGTTCCTCAAACCCATCCCGAACAGTTTTTGCAGTGTGGCAGAGTGCATTATCCTGCTCAAAGAGGCCACTGCCATTAGGTGATATTGTTACCATTAGAGGGGTAGTTGGTCTGCAACAATATTTAGGTAAGTGGCACGTGTCAAAGTAACATCTACATGACTGCCAGGACCCAAGGTTACCCAACAGAACATTGCCCCAATGCATCACATTGCATCGGCAGGCTTGTCTTCTTTCCATACTGCACCCTGGTACCAACTCTTCCCATGGTAAGCAACCCACATGCACCCGGCTGCCCACATGATGTAATAGATAACGTGATTCATCAGAACAGGCCACCTTCTTCCAATACTCCACTATCCAGTTCTGATGCTCACGTGCCCATTCTAGCTGACTTTGGCAGGAGACAGGGGTCAACATAGGAATTCTGAGGCTATGTACTCCCAAACAAAGCAAGCTGTAATGCACAGTGTATTTTGACAACTGTCTATCATAGCCAACAGGAACTTTTTCATCAGTTTTTACAGTAGCCCTTCTATAAGATTGGACCAAACGGCCTAGCCTTTGCTCCCCATGCGCATCAATATGCCTTGGGCGCCCATGACCCTGTTGCCTGTTCACCGGTTGTCCTTCTTTAGCCACTTTTGGTAGGTACTAACCACTGCACACTGGAAACATCCCAGAAGACCTTCCATTTTGGAGATGTTCTGACCTGGTTGTCTAGGTCGTTTGGCCCTCATCATAGTCGCTCAGATCTTGACGTTTGCCCATTTTTTCTGCTTCCAACACATCAACTTTAAGAACTGACTGGTCACTTGCTGTCTAATATATCCCACCGTTGTCAGGTGCCATTATAACAAGATAATCAATGTTATTCACTTCCCCTGTCAGTGGTTTCAGTATTATGACTAATTGATTTTTAGACTGAAACATTTTATATGTTTTACATTAATTTCAGTTATTTAGAGAATTATAACGTGCATTA
This sequence comes from Rhinoderma darwinii, assembly GCF_050947455.1. Classification (NCBI taxonomy): domain Eukaryota; kingdom Metazoa; phylum Chordata; class Amphibia; order Anura; family Rhinodermatidae; genus Rhinoderma; species Rhinoderma darwinii. Next base: position 57,793,289 of record NC_134690.1, on the reverse strand, counting down.
GTAATGGTAATATTAACCCCTTAATGACCGGGCCTGAAAAGACCTTAATGACCAAGCCAGATTTGTTAAATCTGGTATGTCTGACTTTATCAGAGAATAACTCTGCGAAAGTTTTGAATATCCAAGTAATTCTGACATTGTTTTTTCGTCACATGTTGTACTTTATTTTAGTGGTAAAAGTAGACTGATACGATTTGCAGAAATTAATTAAAAAATAGAAAAATGGAAGAAATTTTGTAAAAATTATCATTTTTCCCTATTTTTAACTGCAATATGTGACATATGTACACACATACTGTACAATTTTTTAATTAAATATATATTTCCATTGCTTTACTCTATTTTGGCAGCACTTTTGAAAAAAATAAATCTTTTTTGAGCAATTTAGAAGACTTACAAGTTTAGTAATAATTTTATACATCTTGAAGTACATTTTGTTTTCCTGCACCAAGCCAGGTTTTCAGAGGCTCATAGTTGTCAGAATGGTGGAAACCCCCACAAGTGACACCATTTTGAAAACTACACCCCTTAAGGTATTTATTAAGGGGTGTTGTAAGTATTTTGACCCCACAGTTTTTTGCTAAATTTAATGCATAGCAGGTGAAATAAAAAAAACAAAACACTTTTTATATAAAAGTATCACTTTGAAGACCGATTTCTTTGTAAAGCGACCAAGAGAATGAAGAATCACACCCCAAAATCTATCACCCTGTTTCTCCTGTTTTCAAAAATGCCCCCATTGTGACCCTAATGCGTTGCCTGGACACATGGCAGGGCCCGAAAGGAAGGGAGCAACCGGAGGCATTCAGGTCTCATATTTTGCTTGAAAATGTTTTAGGCCCCACTGTACATTTGGAGAGGTTTTGAACTACCAGAACGAAAGAAACTCCCCATAAACGACGCATTTAGAAAACTAGACCCCTTAAGGTATTTATCTAGGGGTGTACTGAGTATTTTGACCCCACAGTTTTTTGCTAAATTTAATGCATAGCAGGTAAAATAAAAAAAAACAAACACTTTTTATATAAAAGTATCACTTTGAAGACCGATTTCTTTGTAAAGTGACCATGAGAATGAAGAAACACACACCAAAATCTATAACCCTGTTTCTCCTGTTTTCAAAAATGCCCCCATTGTGACCCTAATGCGTTGCCTGGACACATGGCAGGGCCCGAAAGGAAGGGAGCAACCGGAGGCATTCAGGTCTCATATTTTGCTTGAAAATGTTTTAGGCCCCACTGTACATTTGGAGAGGTTTTGAACTACCAGAACGAAATAAACTCCCCATAAACGATCCCATTAAGAAAAATAGACCCCTTAAGGTATTTATCTTGGGGTGTACTGAGTATTTTGACCCAACATTTTTTTGCTAAATTTAATGCATAGCAGGTGAAATAAAAAAACGAAACACTTTTTATATAAAAGTATCACTTTGAAGACCGATTTCTTTGTAAAGTGACCATGAGAATGAAGAAACACACCCCAAAATCTATCACCCTGTTTCTCCTGTTTTCAAAAATGCCCCCATTGTGGCCCTAATGCGTTGCCTGGACACACGGCAGGGCCCGAAAGGAAGGGAGCAACCGGAGGCATTCAGGTCTCATATTTTGCTTGAAAATGTTTTAGGCCCCACTGTACATTTGGAGAGGTTTTGAACTACCAGAACGAAAGAAACTCCCCATAAACGACCCCATTTAGAAAACTACACCCCTTAAGGTATTTATCTAGGGGTGTAGTGAGTATTTTGACCCCACAGTTTTTTTGCTAAATTTAATGCATAGCAGGTGAAATGAAAAAAAAACACTTTTTATATAAAAGTATCACTTTGAAGACCGATTTCTTTGTAAAGTGACCATGAGAATGAAGAAACACACCCCAAAATCTATCACCCTGTTTCTCCTGTTTTCAAAAATGCCCCCATTGTGGCCCTAATGCGTTGCCTGGACACACGGCAGGGCCCGAAATGGAGGGAGCACCCAAAGACTTTCAGGACACACGTTTTTCTTGAAAATGTTTCAGGTCCCATTACACATTTATAGAGGCACTGAGCTGCCAAAAAGATAGAAACTCCCAATAAATGACCCCATTTTGAAAACTAAGGTATTCATCTAGGTGTGTACTAAGTATTTTGACCCCACAGTTTTCGCAGGAAGTAATGCAAAGCAGGTGGAAAGAAAATTTTATTTCACTTTTTTTTACAAATGTGTCATTTTAAGGTCAGATTTCTTGTACAGAGGACATGAGAATAAGGAAATGCACCAGAAAATGTATCACCCTGTTTCTCCTGTGTTCAAAAATATCCCCATTGTGGCCCTAATGCATTTCCTGGACACACGGCAGGACCCAAAAGGAAGGGAGCACCCGGAGGCTTTCAGGACACACATTTTGCTTGAAAATGGGAGGATTCTACTTTTCTAGATTGAGAAATATATGTCCCTAACAGTTTCTACACCCTATGACTATGTCGTGCTAAGAAAGCAGCTGTCCCGAAATCATGTCAGTCCATAGACATGACTTGCCTAAGTAGAGTCGTGTGTTAATGAGCCTTCACTTATCCCTTCTTTTTCCTCCACCCCTACCTTTGAGAAAAGACACGTGACACCGAGGTTGGATGTGAAATGGCCACAGCAGCCGTTTATTAATTTTCACAGTTTTGTAAAATGCAATTTAAATCCGAAACATTCGGATAACTAATTAGGAATCCAACCAGAGAATTCCTCCTAATAATTCACATGACCCAACATGGGTCATAATCATAAATAACAATTAACGTTAACATTAATCCGAGCAGGGGAAGTCCTTGAAGCCATTTTTAGATATTCCTTTTATACCTCGAGTTAGCCATCTGCAACACCACCAAGACATTACCTCCAGCCGTAAACCAGCTCGGAGGCACCGCTCACCTCTGCAGATGGCCCCAACCACCAGAAGACCACTTCAAAGGGATAACACCCTATGAAGCCTTCAACCATGTACCTTTTTTGGGGGACGCATACCCCCGATGCGACCCCCCCACCATTTCGTACTGACCGACCTCAAGGACTCCCCCCGCCACAGCGAAATAGGCCTTGACCACCTTAAGCCTGTGAGTTCCGCCACACCACCACCGCCCTTTCAATTCCCTCTGCTATTGCCAGACTCCACAGATCAATCCCAACCTCGGTCAAATGAACCCCATCACTCCTCCAGTAGTTCCCCACTCCTGACTCCAAATCCCTGTGCCGCACACAAATGCCCCCATTCTTGGCCACAAAACGGGACACCGCCCGATTAACTTTGATGCGAGCCTTATTGACCCTCTCCACTGACCTAGCCAGCCGCCAATGCTTCCTTGGAACAATGTCCGACCACACTATTACTAAGCCGGGATACGAAACCCACAAACACAACATATCGTGTTTGATAACCCGCACCAACTCCCGAAAGGGGCGGACCCCCAAATCATTCCCACCCACGTGCAACACCAAGACTTCTGGAACCCTATCCAGCCGAGAGTATGTCTGGAATTCCGCCAACACCCTGCTCCACAACATACCTCTAAATCCCAGCCAATGCAAAACCGCGTCCTGCCGCGGAATGCGCAACTGGCGACCATCAGGGCGGACGTCCGCCCTCAAAGCCCCCCAATGCACGTAAGAGTGGCCCAACAACCACACAAGACACGGAAGCTGATCTGAAACGGAAAAGAAAGTTAGATACAAGCACACAAACGTTTTTTAACCGCTAACAACATGACTCATAACAAATGGGGGCGCACATAGGACCTAAACCTGTTGGACTCCCAACGACCGATGCGCCGCACCCCCTCATCATCCAGCTCCCAGCGCCCCGCCACAGTTGCTGCGCCAATCCTGAAGGAATGAGATGAGTAAGGGCCCGCCACGGCACCGACCGCCGCCAAGCATTTCTTAAATACGGCGCCAAATTGAAATCTGGACAAGAATGACCCATCATCATGACATAGCAACGGCAACTCGGGAGACCCCACCTGTGGCTTAAAAGCACGCATGCAAGCGACCGGGCACATCGCCGATCCCGGAAGGGCGAACAAAACGATCCGCTTTCCTTTTCCCAGTTGATCAGTTTTTGACCGCCGCAACCATACCTCGAGCCGATCCACATATAGACTCACCTCCCCCAGTCTCAACCCCCTTGCCCGCTTGGTACTAGGTGAAACCAGCTCGCCAATTCTAAGAGCCCCAAAGAACGCTAAGGAAAATGCTAACCGAAACAACTCCACCTCGGACGAAGACCGACAGACAGATAATAGTGATACGCCCAAAGAGATGAGAAGAGAAAACGACACGGGCCTTCTACTATCCGCTTCAACCCTACCTCGGCGCAGACCCTTTAAAGCCTGTCCCACTAAAAATTGTTTAGATACATCCCGAAAGCCCCGTAACTTAAAACCAAAAGCCAACGCAGAAACGAAACGGTTCACCTTTGCCAACGAGAACCCTGCCTCCCAGGCGTCCCTCAACCAGTACAAAAGTGCCACCAACCTGTCTCGATCCGTGCTGACGTTACCCAACTCTCTTACCCACTCCTCCCACTGCTTCCAACAAGCAGAATAAGCACTCCACGTCGTGCGCGCCAATGACCTTTCCACCAGTCGCTCTACGGGACCGAGACCAGATCCCAGAGATGTTCCGGACAAGCCAAACCGAGACGGTCCGCTCCCGGTGCCAATTGCCGAAATCGGTCCCACTGCGAGTGAGAAAGAGCATCAGCGATACAATTCCATACCCCCGGAACATGCACCGCCACCACCCACGCGTTCAAAGACAAGCACACCAAGACTACATGTCGCAACAACTGAACTACCGGAGGAGAGGATGCAGTGATGTTATTAATGGCCAGCACCACCCCAATGTTGTCGCAGTAAAAACAAACCTTCTTATCCCTGAGCCTGTCCCCCCAAATGGTCGCCGCAACCACGATAGAGAACAGCTCGAGCAGGGCCAGATTCCGCGTGAGTCCGCTGGACACCCAGCTAGCCGGCCAGTGACCTGCACACCATGGACCACCCCCGTACGCTCCAAACCCGCCTGCACCAGCCGCATCCGTAAAAAAATTTAAGTCACTCGTGTCTTGCGCTGGAGCCATCCATAGCGAGCGACCGTTATACTGACCCAAAAATTCATCCCAGACCTGCAGATCAGCCCGATGCTCTTCCTTGAGCCGCACAAAATGATATGGCGTACGAACCCCCGCCGTCGCAGCCGCCAAACGTCTACTAAAAACCCTCTCCATTGGCATAATCCGGCAAGCGAAATTCAACTTCCCCAGCAACGACTGGAGATCGCGCAACGTAATTTTCTTTAACCTACAAGCCCGACGTACCTCCTGACTTAATGACACTAGCTTATCCGCAGGAAGACAACACTCCATCGCCACCGAATCAATTTCAATTCCCAAAAAACAAATAGTCGATACCGGGCCCTCCGTCTTCTCTGGCGCCAAGGGGATCCCAAAATCCCTCGCAACCTTCTGCAATGAATGAAGCAAATTACCGCAAACCGGCGAACCCCCCGGGCCGACGCACAAGAAATCATCCAAGTAATGTATCAAAGAGTCGACCCCGGCTACTCCCTTCGTCACCCATTCCACGAAGCTACTAAACGCCTCGAAATACGCGCAAGAAAGGGAACACCCCATCGGAAGACACCTATCCACGTAAAAAGCCCCATTCCAAAAACAACCCAACAACCGTTGGCTTTCTGGATGAACTGGCAACAACCGGAAAGCCGCCTCAATGTCGGTTTTTGCTAACAGCGTGCCGGGACCCACAGCACGAACTAGCCCCACCGCCTTGTCGAATGATGTATACACTACGGCGCATAACTCATGATCAATCCCATCATTTACCGACGAGCCCTTGGGAAACGATAAATGCTGAATTAAACGAAATTTCCGGGGCTCGCGCTTTGGCACAATGCCCAATGGGGACACCACTAAATCTTTTATTGGCGGATCAACAAAAGGCCCCGCCATGCGACCTAACGAAACCTCTGTAAACAGTTTTTCCGACACGACCTTGGCGTGCAAGTAAGCCGACTTAAGATTCCGCCGCGTAACCGGGTCCTCATAAGGAGGCGGCGGAATAATGAAACCAACACAAAACCCTTCGTAAATTAACTTAGCCGCAGCCCTATCCGGATACTCATTTAGATACGGGGCCATCCTTTCCACCCTCACCGGCGACACCCCCTTGACTAGCCGAGGAGGACTGGTTCCCTGACCGCTTCTTCCGCATACATTTTGCAGCCCCGTGGGATGCACCATTACATTCTGAACACACGTGCTTGAACTTACACGTGGCCCCAAACTTACACTGGCCATCGTTAAATTGCCAGCAGAATCCCAGTTTTGCCCCTGAACCTTGACCGGCCTGGCTGGACTGACCTCCTTGGCCGGTGCTCCCGGGAAAGGACTGCTTTACCGGAGCCTTAACCCTTAACCAGAGCGCAATATCCTTCTGGTCCCACCGAATCGCTGGCCGAACCGCTTTCCGCTGACGGAATTGCTCGTCGTATCTTAACCACGCCTGCCCCCCGTATGCCCTGTGAGCCTCCCCAATGGCATCAAAATAGCAAAACAACGCCGAACAATTTTCCGGCGCCTTTTCTCCGATCACGCTGGCTAATATGGCAAACGCCTGCGACCAATTGACGAACATCTGCGGGATAAGCCTATACCGCCGACGTTCTTCCTCCTCCTTCTTACTCTCGTCCCGCTTGCTTTTATCCAAGTTGAATTTAGCAAGCGGCAGGAGAGAAAAAATCTCGACATATTCGTCCTTCCAGATCCGCTCACGAACCTCCTGCTTTAAATGCGCCCCCAACGGACCTTCGAAGCAAACATACACCTCCCCGCGAGCACGATCATCAATACGCACCCTATCGCCATCTTTTTGGGCCTCGGTCTGTACTGATACCGCGACCGCCTCCTTGGCTGCCGCCACCATCCCGGGACGCGACTGTAACGATCCCACCTCCCGGGGGCCTTCCCAAAATACCGCCGGGGACACCGCCGTAACTACTGGCGCCGCCGCCCTATCAAGACGCACGACCAGCTCCCGCAAGCAACCCACTAAATTCTCTAATCCCGCGCCGTCGCGCCCGACCGCGCCACTACCGGCAGCCGATGCTACGCTTGCTGCCCCCCCACCTACACCCGACATAAAAATCGCTGGATATGGCAAAGACGGAGTTATGCACTCACCGGGCTGCACAGGCGCTGTGTTCCCGTCAGCCGGACCATCCTGACCTCGCAGAAAATCGTCCAGCTCGCCTTCTTCCAGATCCTCTCTCGCAGACGACTGGCCATCCCACCGACATCTCCTACACGGGGACAACGACGCGCTGACAGATGGGCCGGTAACCTGCCGCCCGACCGTGGGGACCCAGACTTCTGACCGGACCTGTTGTCTCGTCGCCGCTGCAGCTCTAGGCATCCTTCTTGACGGTCTCGATGAAGCCTGCCCCCTGGCCGGAACATCACCATGCGTGGCGGCCGTAGATTGTTCTCCAATTCTTGCATCTGATGGGGGAGGGGTGACAGGGAGCCCGGCCTGCGACTCCCTGTTTACCGCCGGACCTCGTCGCGGCTGGGGATTCCTGCCAGGACGCAGGGCCTGGGAAGAGGCGGCCCTCCCAGCTGCCTGGCCTGCAGCGTCCTTTGTAGGGCTCCCCCTGCGACGCCGTGTCCGCGGGACCACCTCAGGGCTGAGGCGTTCTGGAGGGCGGGACCGCTGGGAGCGACGGGGAGACCCGGCCTGAGCCACCGTCGCCCCTGACGACGCTCTCTGCCTCATTCGAGCAGGAGCGGGTGTTGCCAACTCCCCCCCCCCCGCCGCCACATGACTAGCACTAGGGAGGGGGCCGGGGGAGGGGAGCCTGTCCCCCTGCGCAACAGATCTTGGGCGCCGGGCCTGACGTGGCGATGAGTCGGCCCCCGTCGATTCTTGTAAGAGCAGCCACGGTCTCCTCTAACCAGCCAGGACCGTGGAATGCAGCTGCCACACGCAGCTGCTCAAGTATGCCGACCTCCGACATGGCAGGTCAGCACGGAGCGGGACAACAGTGGGAGCTAATGAGTAATGCTTGCTTCTTCTCCCGCTGCTTCCGGCTCAATGCCGAAAACAGCGGGAAGCCTAGTAACGTCCCCTAACTCCTCCCTACCTCTCATCTACCTCCCCCTACATCTCCTTCTAGTTAACCCTTTCCCTCCTAGGTCCTGTCATGGAGGCTTCCCTCTGAAGCCCTGCGGGCTGCGTCCAGCCTCTTCTTTATGTATATCAACCCGCTCTGATATATAGTAAGTTAGAGTGGGAAAATTTATTAAACTGTTGGCGGAAAAAGGCAATATATCCCAAAAAAAAGGAGGAAGAATGTATCCAGCTATGTGGAAAACTAGAGCATGTTCACAGGATGAAAGAAAAATTGTAGGGCTGTAATGACTTTATTATTCAAAGTTACTGGTCATACAACGTTTCTTTAGCTCTATCAATCCCTATATAAGGGACGAATGTGCTAAGTGACGCGGTACCCCATAACAAGCCCCTGCCCGGCAAGGTAGGAACTGCCGTGTGCACAAAACAACCAATCACCTGTAGAATATATAAAGGGGCATTGTCCCACACCGTATGTATAGATACAGTAAAGGACCACTACTCCCCAAATTAATGTCGCTATTTCTAGAAGTATTGTCGGGTGTAAGAGGTCCACCAAAAACCCGAACAAAACTGTAATAAAGCCCATAGTGTATTGATAAGGAACAGCTCGCTTATTAGAAATCCTCAGAATAAAAAGAAAAAATGATGCCGTATCCCCAGTCAGTAACAGCTATTTATGGCAGGACATAGTCATAACGGAAAAGGAAATAAAAAGCTTTCAGGGCACAATTTTATCTTTAATGAATTTCAGGGCCTTATTCCACTTTATATAACTGGGTTATATCCCAAAATGACTCAGTCTAGAAAAGTATATTTCCCTCCCTCCCAAAAAAGTGATTCAAAAAAAGAAATCTCTAAAAGAACCCTAAATTTTGCCATCTCCTAAATATAAAGCGAAGCTGCTTCCCTAAAAAAAAAAAAAAGAAGAGTTGTACAGAAAAATAAAATCCTAAATAAATCCTGCATTTTAACTTTTATAGCTCACAAAAGAAAATTAGTAATGTGCGACGGTATGATAGATTTCAAAACAGGGACTTATGCATAGACCAGGGTTGGAAGGACAAGCGGAACAATAATATCTTGACTCACTTCGCTGTCCTCGTTTGCTGCAGACCCGACACCGTTTTTTGGTGTATTTTTGGTTAGGTGTTGAAGGGATGGGATGTAAAAAATGTTTTTCAACAAGTCGGCGTACATCCTATGACTCATGGACTACTCTCTGGTCTGCAGATTGAAATAGGAGATCTTCAATCACTTTCTCCTGAAATTCAAAGAATGTCGCCCTGCCCGCTGATTTTTTGTACAGTACAAATGCATTGTGCATTGCAACCTGGAAGAGGTATATTGCCACTTTCTTATACCACGTTCTGGTTTTCCTTTTAACCAGATAAGGTTGTAACATCTGGTCGCACAAATCTACCCCACCCATGAATTTATTATAGCCGATGACACACACAGGCTTTTGTCTATCTGCAGAGGCCCCACGTTCTCTAATAGTTGCTGTTGCACTTGTATGGATAGTGCTGATCATATAGACGTCCTTGCGGTCACGAAATTTTAAAGCCAGCATCTTCTCAATTTGAAAAGTGCATGACTCCCCCTTTGGTAGTTTTTTATCCACAAGTTGACGTGGGAAACCTTTGCGATTCCTGCGTATTGTGCCACAGGCTCCGGTGTTGGCACAATGAAGGGCGCTAAACAATAGCACACTGGTATAAAAACTGTCCGTGTATACATGATAGCCCTTGTGTAGGAAAGGGCCAATTAAATCCCACACAATCTTACCAGTGGTACCAATATTTGGAGGGCACCCTGGTGGATTGAATTTACTGTCTTTACCCTCGTAGATCTTAAATGCACATGTGTAGCCAGTAGTGCTTTCACATAATTTGTAGATCTTTACCCCGTATTTTGCACTTTTTGAGGGTATGAATTGGCGGAATGAGAGACGCCCTTTGAAATTCATTAGCGATTCATCCACTGCTAAATTTTGTTCAGGGGTATATGCTCCTAAAAAGGAGGAATTAAGAAAATTTAGCAAAGGCCTTAATTTATACAGCCGGTCACGGCTTCTGTCGCTGGAAGGGGGTGCCTGTAGGTTGTCACTAAAGTGGAGAAATCGCATAAGTATTTCATACCTGCTGCGTGACATAATGCCAGAAAAATGGGGGTGGCATGTATAGGGCTTGATGCCCAATATGACCTAATAGAGTTTTTTTTTATAATTCCCATGTTAAGGGTGAGGCCCAGAATTTTTTTTATTTCCGTTGCATTTGTGGGATTCCACAACCTGGCATAAGGTGACAAAGGCTTATTGGCAATGTACTGCCTGGCATACAAATTTGTTTCCTGCACAAAATGTTCCAAAACTTGGTCCGTAATAAAAATATTAAAATAATTTAGTGGTGAAAAATTACTGACATTGGGACTTATGCCAGGAGTAGCAATAAAGTCATTTATGGTGGGAGAAAATAGACTTGTGAGTTCCCACACTAAATTGGTTTGGTGGGGTTGCGCAATTTCAGGGGCTGCACTTTGAACGGACGTTGTGGCAACTGCGCCGTCTCCCATATCACTGGTGCTGGGTCTCATATCCGTAGAATCCCTTGAAGCGACACTTTCGCTGTCGCTTTCAAGAAAAAGCTCAACTTCAGATGCAGAATCCGTATCGGAGCATAGCATCTGATAGGCTTCCTCAACGCTGTATCTTTTGGCAGCCATAATGATTATACAGTCTAAACCGCAAATAATAAACGTAACCAGCGGTTTCAATTTTTTTATCAACTAATCACACTAAAGGAATTAAACTTTTTTTTATTTTTTTTGAAAGTTTTTTTTCAAACCTAAACCTAAACCCTACGCCTAACACAAACTGTAAACCCAAGCCCAGAACAGAACCCTACGCCGTCTAACAGCGTATACGCCGTCTAACAGCGTACCCTAAAAAGAAAGTCGTTTATAGTACGATTAGTATATACAGTTAATATATTTATATATATATATGTATATACTATATACTATAAAATACTGAAAAAATGATTTATTTTTTTGAAACTATGTGAGGAACAAGTGATTTTGTGTAGGGGACACTGACACACTTGTATCTGTTTCTCTCCACAGCTAGAACAGAGTGAGGAGAAACAGATACATGTTTTTATTTTACAGTAGTGATCACTATGATTGGATATCATAGTGAACACAAAAAAGATCAGGAACCAATACTATTGGCTCCTGATCACTGCTCTAAGAACAGAGCTGCTAGCAACAGTTCGTTCTTAGAGCAGGAGCTGTCATTTAGACACTCCCGGCGGCTCTGTACACAGTAACAGCATGTGACCGCTGTGATTGGCTGTCACAGCGGTCACATGCTGTTACGACGAAATCAGCAGGTCCTGATGGCTGCACTAAGAACCGGACCTGTTACATACAGCCGGTTTTTAGTGCAGACTTGACCAGGCTGCCGTTAAACCCACTCTACTACAGCGACGCCAAAAGGCGTCGTTGTAGACTGAGTACATGCACCGCCCGACGTCAAAAGACGGTGGGCGGTCGTTAAGGGGTTAATAGTAATAATAGTAATAGTATAGTATAGTTAATAGTAATAATAAAGAATAATAATAATATAGGTGAACATGAGATAATAATATTGTTTATTCTTCATTATAGGATCATTTATTGGACAGGGTATGTGACACCTCTTGGGCCCTGCTTTTAATCCTATAGAATGTTTATACGCAGTTGGCAGCTTGGAATTCTGCAGCCAGAAGAAGTTCAGGGCACTGTCTCTATGTCTGTACATTAAGCAGCTGGCTACTGATACATTGCACTTCAGAAGTTCACAAAGAAAAATGGATGAGACCTTCCATACATCTCAAGTAAGCTTTTACTGTTTACTGGCCTACATAAAACCAATTTTCCTGTTCAGTATTATAGTACTTGAATGACAAACCTTGTATTAGTGCATCTAGATGTTGAAAAGAATATTCATAAATACACAAATATCACAAGACAAGAAGCAGGGGCTTAAACATAAATCATAGGCTCCCATAGCAAAACTCAAAATGGGCCCTAACTACACCTTATGAGAGCTCCACCAAATGTGCTATTCTTTTATTAAAAGGATATTCCCATCATAGATGTCACAAATCAGGGGGTATGTGGATCCACTAGGCCGCTCCGCTGTAACACTTGGCGTGGCAGATGACGCTTGGCGTAGAAGATGACGCTTGGCATGGCAGATGACGCTTGGCGTGACAGATGACATCTGGCACAGAGGATGAACTCAACTCCAACACTAGACTTTGCTCAGGAACAAACACAATTACTGGATACGGGATACAGGAAACAAGATACGGGAACACTGGGAACAGGATACAACTAAGGGACCATATACTAATGAACATGGTAGACACAACAACGCTCAGGCAAGGAGAGGAAGGGCAGAGCCCTTTTTATAGGCCAGGGTGTAAAGGGATTGGCTTGAGAACTAATACACCGCGCTCTGGCCCTTTAGGACACCAAGGGGAGCTGCAGCCGCGTGTGCCGGCGTCTCTGAGAAGGGGGACGCCAGCATGAAGAAAGTGTCCTGCAGCTGCCTGTAAGTAAGACCTGTCGGCGGTGAGCGACAGTGGGCACAACAATAGACTTTAGCATAGCCACAAGACATGCCATAAATGTCTGATAGATGCTCTGGGATCCACACCTATATTGAGAACTGGGATCACACGGCTCATTCCATTCTGTTGTTTGGGAGTTACGGAAACAGCCGAGAAGCACTCTATGGAGAGAACCGTGCGCCATCTTAATAAATTTATTGCATCGTACTCCAGGGGCATACATTCCTAGATTGGAGTATTAAACACCAGTCCAAGTAAATCTTACCCTATGTCTATGCAGGGAATTTAGAGCTCTGTATTAGCGAAATGGAGCTCATATCACATTAAAGATATATTATGAGTTTAGTCAACACATAAGTTTGAACCTATTTTACGTAGATTAAAAAAAAACAAATATATATATATATATATATATATATAGATATATATATCACATAAACACAACAAAAAAATTTCTGCTATATATATATATATATATATATATATATATATATATATATATATGTATATATATATATATGTATATGTATATATATATATATATATATATATATATATAGTAGGTAGAAAAAAGCAGCACTTTAAAGAAAATAAAGCGAATGGTACTCTGTGAGCTTGACCATAATCCAAATGGTCCTTTAGATACACAAAGAACAAAATGATCGCAGCACTCAAGAAGTAATTGCAAAAAGTGCTGCGATCTTTTTGTTGTTTATATATATATATATATATATATATATATATATATATATATATATATATTGAAAAAACTGTTTTTCAACACCCGTGTAAAAGCGTAACAGATACCTTAAACTATAAGCTAAAGACATTGTACAGGGACTGGACCTATTTCCCATTTACGGATGTCGCCATCTTTATCTTAACTCTGATAACTTGCCATTGGAAAGTCATTGAAAAAGACAAGATAAAGGAACTTGCCATTGTGTATTTAATGCTTTAAAAGTCGAGATGAAGGCGGCTACATCTGTATGACAGGTAAATAGGAGAGGTCATAAAAGAGTAATTTGTGTTCAACCTCGTACCCCCACCTAAGTGCCCCTCTAGCTGCAGTTGTTAAAACACAGTCGGCTCTCTAGCAGAGTATTTGGAGCACCTTGTTTTGGGCTCCAGTGAGTCCCAGAGGTTGGACTCCACCAATCACTCTTTCTTAACCCTTATAATAATCAAATATTATTTGGGTCCAGGGGCAACAGTGTCGCAACATAGATTCTTTGGTTTTCCCTTTGCAACTCACACATGAATTGAATGTTTGTCTAGTCTATATCAGGAAGTAATTGTTGGAAAATTGGTCTATGACAGGTGGTTTTTACTTTCCTCTGGATCAACTGGGTTTATAAGTACAAAAGGTTAAACTTGAGGGATCTTTATCTTTTTTTTCAATGCACTTAATATATAACTATATAAAGAAGCCAAAAATGTTTCGGATGTTCTTTTGCAATGTTGTCTTACTTCTTGATGAATAGTAGCTGCACTCTGGAAGGAGTTTTGACCTACCACTTTACGAAAGATTCTCCACTACTCCATGTCCTCTCCATTTAGGGCAGATTGTTTCATTCTGTCTTAAAAAGGACTTGCCACCTCTACTGACATGTCTGTTTTAGCAAATACTTGTTCTCCTAGAGAAATAACAATTCTGGAACATATTTTCTTTTAGGACTAGGTGTGGTGCCGTTCCTCTGTTATTCCTCATAGAAATGTATGTCTAAATTCACAACTGGGTGTTCCCATTCCCCTTTTATAATGGGGCATGTCCGTACACAGTCTCACTCTGTCAGCACTGATTGGACAGTGTCAGTCTATGTAAGGACACACCCCCAACTGATAACACCAAGTTTTCAATTTATTCATGCATTTCTAGAAGGAATAACGGGAACGGCCTAACGTAAAGTTTTAAGAAAAGATGCTCCAGAATTATTTACTAAAAGAGACATGTCAGGAGAACTGACCAGTCCTCTTTAAGTGTAGACCGGATAAAACTAGACCAGAGAGGCATAAACGGGGGCCATATTTATCACAGTGGCGTATGCTGTTTGATAAATTTCATGCATCTGGTTAGACATGTTAGACACTTTTCTCTTCCTTACGCCACCTCTTGGCTGGTGTTTAATGCATCAATATTTTACAGCAAATATTGGCGCAGGCCGTTACTAAATCTGGTGCATTTTACAACTTTTTTACAAACTTTAAAAACTGTTGCGAAAAGGGCACAAAGCGTCTAAAACACTTATTACATTTACTGCACGCCATTCAATTTGGCCCAAAATTCTTGCATATTTTGCTTAGCACATCTCCCCCACTTAATAATTAAAGTTTTCAGTAGTGTACCAAAAAAATCAGAATATATAAAAGTTTTCCCTAAAGTAATGTTAAATAAAAGTTAACATAACTGGTATCGCCGCATCTGTAAAAGCCTGAACTATTACAATATAACCTTATTTAACTTACTTGGCGAACTCCGTAAAAAAAAAATAAAAAAAAATGGAAACACTCAAATTGCTGTTTTTTGGTCACCTTATCTCCACACAAAAAAATGGAACAAAAGAGATCAAAAAGTTGCATGTACCCCAAGATTGTACCAATAAAAACTACAGCTCACCAATAAAATAAGCCCTCACATTGCTCAATCGATGGAAAAATCAAAAAGTTATGGCTCTCAGAATGTAGCGACACAATTTTTTTTTTAAAACAAGTAGTTTTTTATTTATAAATGTGGTAAAACATAAAGAAATATACATTTGCTATCCCCGTAATCGTATCTGCCCATAGAATAAAGTGAACACGTCGTTTTTACCGCACAATGAACGCCGTAAACCGGAACTCCTAAAAACTGGCGCAATCGCTGTTTTTGCCCATTTCACATCACACATTTTTTTTTCAGTTTCCCAGTACATTATATAGTACATAATAGGGCTGGGCAATTAATCGAAAAATAACCAAAACTGAAATTCAGCGCAGATAACCGACATCATCTTGCGCATTTCATTTTTTTCGGTTCGGTTATTACATGCAGCCCAGCCACTGCCATCAGTAACTGTATGCTATTCAATTAGAATTGCTGATATGTGATTGACATATCAGCGATTCTGATTGGGTAGCATACAGTTACTGACGTTTGGGATAGCCAATGGCAGATTAGGCTTAATGTGACGGCATCAACACTACTCCTCCAGAATGCCGAAGGTATGGCTGCCTGGAGTGCAGGGATTATCAGTTTAGCTCAGTCAGTTACAGAAGCTGCAGGCTGGCTCCTGAGGCACATATACAGGCACAAGCAGACTCAGGCCCTGCCAGAGCTAAAAGTGCCCCCCCCCCCACACGAGCAGTGCGTGGCACAGTGCCGCCGTTGCACTATTTACTGCTAGTCCACTAAGAGTATGTGCACACGATAACTGCATTTACGTCTGAAATTACGGAGCTGTTTTCAGGAGAAAACAGCTCCTGAATTTCAGACGTAAATGCATGTACTGGCGTTTTTCGCCGCGTTTTTTACGGACGTAATTTGGAGCTGTTCTTCATTGAAGTCAATGAAAAACGGCTCCAATTACGTCCCAAGAAGTGTCCTGCACTTCTTTGACGAGGCTGTTATTTTACGCGCTGTCTTTTGACAGCAACGCGTAAAATGACAGGTCGTCGGCACAGTACATCGTAAGACCCATTGAAAGTAATGGGCAGATGTTTGCCGACGTATTGGAGGCGTTTTTTTCAAACGTAATTCAAGGCGTAAAACGCCTCCAATACGTCTAAAAATAGGTTGTGTGAACCCAGCCTAACACTTTGTTTTGGTCAGCCGTCACCGCTCATCCCCCATGTACAGTTCCCATGCTTTCTGTTTTATTCTGTTAGCTGCCTCTCTGCTGCCAAAACAAAGCATAAAACATAGGGACCGTCCGAGGGGGGGGGGGTGAGCGTCGACGGCAGCAGAGAGGCAGCTGACATTGCGCAACAAGCACGGCCTGACCACCACTGGCGACAGGAGCTGTATGTGAAACAGGCCTGTGATTCCTTTATTATAAATTGCTACTCTTCGATGTTTGTATACTTTTCTTGATGCTGAAAAGAAGCTGGTTAGAAGATCCTCGAAGAATAAGAACAAATTAGTCGGGAAGAACCTGACCTTAAGATGCCTCAGCCAAGTGTTAGTGGAATGGTATACTACTGTATATAATATATACCCCCTGAGCCTGCCTGCTGTATACTAATATATATGCTGTATGTATACCCCCTGGCTCTAAACCTTCTGTATACTAGTAGTATACAGCAGGCTCAGGGGGTATATTATATACAGTAGTATACAGCAGGCTCAGGGGGTATATTATATACAGTAGTATACAGCAGGCTCAGTGGATAAATATTAATACAATGGCATAGCATGCAAATAGGGGTGTGGCATGTAAAGGGGTGTGGTCTAAATAATCATTCAATACTCGTAATCGAGGCTACATGTTCAATTACTCGTGATTTTGATTTAGGTCATAATTGCCCAGCCCTAGTACATTAAATGGTGCCATGAAATGCTACAACTTATCCCGCAAAAAGCAAGCCCTCATAAGGCTATGTCGATGAAAAAAATTGAAAAAGTTACGGCTTTTGAAAGGCGGGGAGTGAAAAACGAAAATGTAAAAACTAAAAATGGCTTGGACTTTAAGGGTATGTGCACACGTAGTGACCAAAAACGTCTGAAAATCCAGAGCTGTTTCCAAGGGAAAACAGACCCTGCTTTTCAGACGCTTTTTGACCAACTCGCATTTTTCGCTGCGTTTTTCGCGCCGTTTTCGCGGCGTTTTTTACGTCCGTTTTTGGAGCTGTTTTCATTGGAGTCTATGAGAAAACAGCTCCAAAAATGTCCAAAGAAGTGTCCTGCACTTCTTTTGACGAGGCTGTATTTTTACGCGTCGTCGTTTGACAGCTGTCAAACGACGACGCGTAAATAACAGGTCGTCGGCACAGTACGTCGGCAAACCCATTCAAATGAATGGGCAGATGTTTGCCGACGTATTGTAGCCCTATTTTCAGACGTAAAACGAGGCATAATACGCCTCGTTTACGTCTGAAAATAGGTCGTGTGAACATACCCTAAGGGGTAAATGTTGGATTTCTTTGTTTCATACATAAATGTAGTAATTATTAATCTATGTAATGTTACCTGGGTTTTCTTTTTGTTTAAAGACAAATACTGCGTGCAATACTAGCGCACGTCTGGAAGGGGGCAAATACTATTTCCCAGCACTGTATATAAACTTATTTTTGACGCCTTTCTGAAGGAATGTTTGTTTCGATTTCTACATGTATACATGACAATTACTGATAAAATGTAGCATTTACATCATTGCTCTCCAACACAAGTGTTATCTAGGAGGAAAATGCAACCTCGAGATCACTGGCTTTGAAGACAAGGAGCCGACATGTTCTATCAGAAACCACACAGAAGTGTTACCAGTTCTTGACAGGAAAGTATCCCTGTGTTTATACATTGTGCAGGCCGACTTGATGGACTGCAGTGATATTCACTGAAATTAACGGATGAGCGTCTTACTCTTTTTAGATGACTCTTTGCAAATACCACAGACAGCTGAGAGCGGCAGCATGTTTTCTATCAATTACATTAGGAGATACAGTAAATGTCATGTTTTAATACTTTATATTACCAAATTAGTCCTCATGTCAGTTGTTATCTTGAAGTGGGTAGTTGCCAAGCAAGTGATTTTTCTTCAAGGGCTTATTGTTTTACATTGAAATAATGCAGACTTAACAAGAAATCTTGAAGAACTACAGGCTGCTGGAGGAAGCCCTGTCGGGAAATGTGCTCTTTGTGTTACCAAATATAGGCAAGCTCACATTACTACATGTGATTGATAACAACATAAATGGAGAGCTCTGTTTCACTCGACGGTGCCTGCAAAAAATAAATCAGTTTTAATTCCTACAATTTGGTCTTTCCTACAGGATAATGGCAAGTGATTATAGTGGTTTTAAAAGTCTACAAAGTACGCAGAGTCAAACTTGTGAAAGAGGGTCATTCATCACGTTTTGATACGTCTTAGATTTTGCCTCTAAGAAACTATGACAAATAAAGTTTCCATTTGCTGGTATTAGATTGACACAAAAAAAAAGAGAAAACAGACGGCTTATTACAGTATCTCTTTATCACGTTGCTCTGACCAAAAACAAAATAAAAGTATGACACCATTGCATTGTTTATAATTATGTTGGTCCCTCTTTAGGAGTTAATTTTTGGTAGGAGATTAGAGAACCTTTTGGGGATTACAGAGGAGTTATTCCATAGTTGAAGGGGTTGCCTGAGACTAAACATTGATAGATCAATAGGAAAAGCCATTAATATTTGATCATTGAGGGCCCGACCCATCATCAGAACGAAGGAGCCAAAGGGTTTTCTGAAGTTTTGTGGCCCCTTTATCCCAGGCCCAGTACCTCAACCATACATGTGGCTGTGTCTGATACTGCAGTACTAGGAGTACAGAGTCCTCTGGGTTCCCAGGGTTTGGCCCAGGGACGCCATAAAAAATTTCTGGGCCCCACACAGCCAAGGAGTCTGGGGCCCCCCTCACTATTGGGACGGGCACAAAGTAAAGGGGTGGAAGGTAAGGCAGTGGTGAAAAGCAAACTAGTAGGATCTCTTTGGAGGGGCAGGGCAGAGACAGCTGGTGGGTTTCAGGGGGTAAGGTGGAGAGACTAAGTGCCAGGGCTCAGTGGGGGAAGGAGGAGGGTATTTCAGGGAGAACAGAAAGTGGCATGGGTGGCGACACCGGGCATGAGTGCGCCTGTGCCACCAGTCAGAACGAGCCCCCCATCTCCCTGCTCTGCAATCTACTAGTGCCACTGTAGCTCCCTGAAGGAGCGAAATCCCTGTGTGGCCCGGGATTCCGCTCCTGGAGCGCTCTGCTAGATGTCTCTGTCCGTATATGGACACAGACGACAGGGGCTTCTACTGGAGTGGAATCCCCGGTCACAGCGTCGGCAATGCTGGGGATGGGGATTCTGCTTCAGCGGTTGCCCCTGATGTCACTGTGGTCATATATGGACAGAGACAAAAAGCGGAGCGCTCCAGGAGTGGAATCCCTGGCCACAGGGGGATTCTGCTCCTTCAGGGAGCTACAGTGCCGCTATCTATAGGAAGCGGGAGGTGCTATCTACAAGGGGGCTGTGTGGCACCACCTACAAGGGGGCTGTGTGGGACCACCTATCAGGGGCGTAGCTAGGGGGGAGCAGGCGCGGCATGTGCCCTGGGCGCAACTTAGAGGGGGCTACCATCGCCACCTCCTCCTGCACTGTAATTGTACCTGTGTCCATAGGACACAGGTACAATTTGAAGCAATGAATGGCCGGGTACGTTCGGTGCCCGTCTATTCAGCGCTTTTGTACCAGTGAAGCGACTGGTATCTTTTGTACCAGTGAAGCTTCCGTCGATAAAAAGGCACTGACTGACTGACAGGGAAAGTCATCCTGCCTAGCCAATCAGCACCTTTCATAGACGCTTTGTTCAACCCCCAGGAGACCTGCGCAGAAGAGAGCAGGTCTCCATTGCTGCCGGCCGGCGTGGGAGCGGGATTAAGGTGAGTTTGAATTGTTTGTTATTTTATTGTAATAAACAAGTGTGTGACTTTATCTATAGGGGTGGCTTTATCTACAAGGGGGGCTTTATCTACAGGGGGGCTTTATCTACAGGGGGGCTTTATCTATGGGGGGGCTATATCTACACGGGGGCTATATTCAGGGGTGGGCTATATCTACAGGGCGGGCTATATACTGTGGTGAGCTATCTATGGAGCACCATATACAGGGTTTGGCTATATCTACAGGGGGGCTATACACAGGGGTGGGCTACCTATGGAGCACCATATACAGGGGTGGGCTATATCTACAGGAGGGCTATATACAGGGGTGGGCTATCTATGGAGCACTATATACAGGGGTGGCTATATCTACAGGGGGCTATATACAGGGGTGGGCTATCTATGGAGCACTATATACAGGGGTGGGCTATATCTACAGGGGGCTATATACAGGGGTGGGCTATATCTACAGGGGGCTATATACAGGGGTGGGCTATCTATGGAGAACTATATACAGGGGTGGGCAATATCTACAGGGGGGCTATATACAGGGCTGGGCTATATCTACCGGGGGGCTATATACAGGGGTGGGCTATATCTATAGGGGGCTATATACAGGGGTGGGTTATCTATGGAGCACTATATACAGGGGTGGGCTATATCTACCGGGGGCTATATACAGGGGTGGGCTATATCTACAGGGGGCTATATACAGGGGTGGGCTATCTATGGAGAACTATATACAGGGGTGGGCTATATCTACAGCGGGGCTATATACAGGGGTGGGCTATATCTACCGGGGGGCTATATACAGGGGTGGGCTATATCTATAGGGGGCTATATACAGGGGTGGGTTATCTATGGAGCACTATATACAGGGGTGGGCTATATCTACCAGGGGGCTATATACAGGGGTGGGCTATCTTTGGAGCACTATATACAGGCGTGGACTATATGTGGAGCACTATATACAGGGGTGGGCTATATCTACAGGGGGCTATATACAGGGGTGGGCTATCTGTGGAGCACTATAGAGAGAGCTATTTGTGGGACACTATATACAGGGGTGGGCTATATGTGTGTGTGTGTGTGTGTGTGTGTGTGTGGGACACGGTGTATGGTGCTATTATAATTAGAGGTGCAGTGTAAGGTGCTATATACAGGGGTGGGCTATATCTACAGGGCGGGCTATATACTGTGGTGAGCTATCTATGGAGCACCATATACAGGGTTTGGCTATATCTACAGGGGGGCTATACACAGGGGTGGGCTACCTATGGAGCACCATATACAGGGGTGGGCTATATCTACAGGAGGGCTATATACAGGGGTGGGCTATCTATGGAGCACTATATACAGGGGTGGCTATATCTACAGGGGGCTATATACAGGGGTGGGCTATCTATGGAGCACCATATACAGGGGTGGGCTATATATACAGGGGGGCTATATACAGGGGTGGGCTATCTATGGAGCACTATATACAGGGGTGGGCTATATCTACCGGGGGCTATATACAGGGGTGGGCTATATCTATAGGGGGGCTATATACAGGGGTGGGTTATCTATGGAGCACTATATACAGGGGTGGGCTATATCTACCAGGGGGCTATATACAGGGGTGGGCTATCTTTGGAGCACTATATACAGGGGTGGACTATATGTGGAGCACTATATACAGGGGTGGGCTATATCTACAGGGGGCTATATACAGGGGTGGGCTATCTGTGGAGCACTATAGAGAGAGCTATTTGTGGGACACTATATACAGGGGTGGGCTATATGTGTGTGTGTGTGTGTGTGTGTGTGTGTGTGGGGGGACGACATGGTGTATGGTGCTATTATAATTAGAGGTGCAGTGTAAGGTGCTATTTTATTTAGGTGCGTAGTGTGTGGTATAATGAGAACTTTATCTTTATTTATAGGTGTAGAAATGTTGGAAAAGTGAGAAGCTGAAGACATCTGAGCGGCAAACTGCAGAAATGGGCTGTGACCGGGAGAAGCCATCATAGAGGTCTGGACCGGATGGAGAAAAATAACTAGAATCTGAGACGTCACCGGTGAGTCACTTAATGTAAATGTTTATTCTGTCTCTAATCCGCACTGTAGTCACTGTATGATCTGCAGCGAGATAATAAAATATATCATGTAAAACAATTCATGATTTGTCTTAGTAGCGGAGTGATTTACAGTGAAGGAAATAAGTATTTGATCCCTTGCTGATTTTGTAAGTTTGCCCACTGTCAAAGACATGAACAGTCTAGAATTTTTAGGCTAGGTTAATTTTACCAGTGAGAGATAGATTATATAAAAACAAAACAGAAAATCACATTGTCAAAATTATATATATTTATTTGCATTGTGCACAGAGAAATAAGTATTTGATCCCTTTGGCAAACAAGACTTAATACTTGGTGGCAAAACCCTTGTTGGCAAGCACAGCAGTCAGACGTTTTTGGTAGTTGATGATGAGGTTTGCAAACATGTTAGATGGAATTTTGGCCCACCCCTCTTTGCAGATCATCTGTAAATCATTAAGATTTCGAGGCTGTCACTTGGCAACTCGAATCTTCAGCTCCCTCCATAAGTTTTCGATGGGATTAAGGTCTGGAGATTGGCTAGGCCACTCCATGACCTTAATGTGCTTCTTTTTGAGCCACTCCAACTTCAACCTCCATGCTTGACAGTGGGGACAGTGTTCTTTGGGTCATAGGCAGCATTTCTCTTCCTCCAAACACGGCGAGTTGAGTTAATGCCAAAGAGCTCAATTTTAGTCTCATCTGACCACAGCACCTTCTCCCAATCACTCTCAGAATCATCCAGATGTTCATTTGCAAACTTCAGAAGGGCTTGTACATGTGCCTTCTTGAGCAGGGGGACCTTGCAGGCACTGCGGGATTTTAATCCATTACGGCGTAATGTGTTACCAATGGTTTTCTTGGTGACTGTGGTCCCAGCTGCCTTGAGATCATTAACAAGTTCCCCCGTGTAGTTTTCCGCTGAGCTCTCACCTTCCTCAGGATCAAGGATACCCCACGAGGTGAGATTTTGCATGGATCCCCAGATCGATGTCGATTGACAGTCATTTTGTATGTCTTCCATTTTCTTACTATTGCACCAACAGTTGTCTCCTTCTCACCCAGCGTCTTACTTATGGTTTTGAAGCCCATTCCAGCCTTGTGCAGGCCTATGATCTTGTCCCTGACATCCTTAGAAAGCTCTTTTGTCTTGCCCATGTTGTAGAGGTTAGAGTCAGACTGATTAATTGAGTCTGTGGACAGGAGTCTTTTATACAGGTGACCATTTAAGACAGCTGTCTTTAATGCAGGCACCAAGTTGATTTGGAGGGTGTAACTGGTCTGGAGGAGGCTGAACTCTTAATGGTTGGTAGGAGATCAAATACTTATTTCTCTGTGCACAATGCAAATAAATATATATAATTTTGACTATGTGATTTTTTTTTTTTTTTTTTTTTATATAATCTATCTCTCACTGGTAAAATTAACCTAGCCTAAAAATTCTAGACTGTTCATGTCTTTGACAGTGGGCAAACTTACAAAATCAGCAAGGGATCAAATACTTATTTCCTTCACTGTATGTGGTGAAATACCCTTGCCCTAAATTATACATGGGTAAAACCCTACAAGAACTCAGAAGAAGAATCTCTCAACATTTTTTCTCAATAAATGGAAAAGAGGATACACCCCTGTCGAGACATGTTAGATCTTTCCACAATGGTGAAACTCGACTATTAAAGTTCTGTCAGATCAAGATGGGACCACGAGCTGGGAACTTTGATCGGAAACTCTTACAAGAAGAGGCAAGATGAATCTATCATCTGAATAACCTGAGTCCGAACGGACTTAATGAGGGTTTTACATTTGCAGCGTTCCTCTTACTGGCTAAGTTGTCTGATTGGCTTTATGGATACACTAACAACAATAGGAGACCTCTCGTGGCCAGTGTCTTGATAGGTGCTGGATTGCCCCACTGAGATGTTTCCTTTATGTTTATACTTATCAGTACTGTTCACCTTAAATATTCTAACCATTTGGTTTTTATGCGTCATCTTTTATGGCATGCTGTTTCCCTTTTTTCTTATCATACATTTACATACTGACATCTGGCACTGCAGAGATGCCGTTTGGTATCCTTTCTGTGGTTGGCACATCAGCAATTGGTTCAATTGATTTGAACCATTGGGGTTGGCTGTGTCGTAGTGTTTACTTTAATATTGAATATTTCCTGCTGATGGGTCTTTCATAATGTGGGGCATCTTACTATGGTCCAGGTATGCCCTATTTGATACAGTTACAGACACTTCCCTTTCTACGGGAGGCTATCTATTACCCTATTGGTTCACCGTCATGTCTGTCACAGAGAGAGAGAGGCTTGTTCTTCCTCTCGAGACCCTATTGGCCGGCAGCGGTACTTTTCTATTGGCCCCCGGTACAGCAATCAGATTGGCCTATTCACGTGCCACTCCGATGACTGGGAGGCCTGTCCTATCAAACAGGTTGCTGATTGGCTGATCTTGCAACTGCAGTGTATCCCGGATGTGATCTCAATATGGGAATTTTTTCGGCGTGCTATCATTAGCCCCGGAACCGCTGAGGACGCTGCCTCGTGTAGCAAAACATGTCGGGGGGGGGGGGGGGGGGCTCTGACACTTCTAAATTTTAAAACATATCTGTACCTCCGTTGGTAATTCCTATATGTATTATTAGTTGGCCTTGGCGTTCTGCAGCCGCCAGCCCATTGACATCCTATACTCAATTTATCAAGTGGCACAGTCCTTCACTATTTCCATCGGAGTAGATATATACTGATTTTAATAATATCTATGTGGTTAGTCTTTTGCTCTATGAAGCATAATAACGTTTTTTATTTTTATTTCCACCATCATTGACAGTTGGGAAAAAGGGCTTATTTGCCGCAGGCAATTTTTGTATATAACACACACTAATAAACTTTTTTTATATAAAAAAAAGAGGTGTACATAGCCTTTAAGATCTCTCCCCCTCCCCCAGGTATCCTCTCTCCTTCTTCTACCCCTCCTTTCAGATATCCTCTTTTCCCCCAGTTATCATCCCCCTAGTATAATGTCTCCTTTAGTGTCATCCACCCGCCATTCTTATCTCCTATCCACTACACCATCATCTTCCTGTCCCCATTGTCATCTAACCCCCCTACCACCCCCCCTCCCCATAGAAAGCAAGTGCCTTACCCAGATCCTCCTGACACTGAACACCTCATTGGATCACTAGCAGTGACCGGCTCTTATCTCCTGTGCTGCTTAACGGGACAATAAACCTGTCTTCTCCCTCTGCTACACAGCACAGTAGATAAGAACTGCTGCTGGTGATACAAGACCATGAAGCAGAGCTGAGAGGGTATATGTAATGGCGGGGTAGGGAGACAGACAGGTGAGCCCTAATCTACCCGCCACTCAGTACCTGCCTACTTGCAACGACCCATCCTAGGCGACGGGGTACAACTGGGCGACGGTCCCTACGTTCAGTAAGTGCAAGACAGACAAACATACAAGGGTACACAGAAGCTAGGGAAACGGGGTGGCTGCCCATGGGGACACCTTGAGCAACAAGAGTAGTGAACGAGCCGAGTCAAACCTGGAGTGAACGAGGTACAAAACGCTGAGCAGGAGAGTGGTCAGAAAGCCAAGGTCTATAACAAGCAGAGGATGAGTAGTACAAGCAGTAGCAGCAAGGCCAGGAACCAAGCAGAGCAGAATCACAGGCAAAGGAGGAACAGGAAAGGCAGGTATAAATAGACAGTGGGCGGGAGCTAGCTCCGTCTGGCCAGGCTGTGATAGTCTCTCCCACTCCTAAGCCTGCCATCCTGAGTGGTGGAAGATGGAGTCAGTCTCACAGACATAGGAGCAGGTGCAGACTGATTGCCCACGGGCGTCGACACAGAAGCTGTGTCTGGCAAATCCTTTACAGTATAGTGCCGACATGGGTAACATTGCTTTTTATTGGGGGGATGTGATGTGAGGAGGCTCCGGGCAGCAGCAGACTGACAGACATTACATACTGACACAGACATCAC
This sequence comes from Rhinoderma darwinii, assembly GCF_050947455.1. NCBI lineage: Eukaryota > Metazoa > Chordata > Amphibia > Anura > Rhinodermatidae > Rhinoderma > Rhinoderma darwinii. Next base: position 57,766,836 of record NC_134690.1, on the reverse strand, counting down.
ATACTCACTGTGTCAGGAGTCTTCTTCTGCTGCTGCTGCTGCTGCTGCTGCTGCTGTTGCTGCTTGATGCCTCCACTACATTCAAACCTCCCGCTGCCTTTATGACATCTCCCCTCCTTGTCTCTTCCACACACGCTGTCACGCCACTGTGGAGGAGGAGGAGGAGGGGCAGGCACTATGTGAACAGCGGGCCCTTATGATTTTACTTTGATGCAAAGAACGGGCCCTGGCTCCATGATGGGACCTGTTCCTTTCACCAAAGTGAAATCATAAGGGCCCATGAGCAAATTAATTCCAGCAGTGGAGCGTGGGCCCCCATTTTTTCAAATCTATAACCGGGCCCCTGACGGCAGTACCGCCAGTACTGCCCTGATGGTGGCCATACCACCTTACCAACCAAACATTGATGGACTTTCCTAAAGGTAGGTCAGCAGTGTATTATCCCAAAAAAAACACATTTAAAAGAACTATTACATTTAGATTAGCGGTATCTGCGGGATATCCTACCAAAGCTGAATAGTACCTACTAAATATCGTCAAGTGTCACCAAGCATGTTAGAAGAGCTCAGTCAAAACCCTAACTATTTACCAGCAGGACATTTATTATTTCTAAGGTTATGGTCACATCTTAGTTTGTCAATTCCATTATTTTGTTCTGTTATAGGAGCAGAACAATGAAATTGACAGTGCCAGATTTGTTACACCATGGATACCAACTGTAAAGGATCTGCCAGACACAGCTTCTGTGTTGACGCCGGTGGTTAATCAGTCTGCATCTGCTCCTAGGTCTAATAGAGTGACTCGATCTGCTACCACTCAGGCTGGTAGGCTGAGGAGTGGGAGAACCTATCACAGCCTGGCCAGACGGAGCTAGCTCCCGCCCTCGGTCTATTTATACCTTCATTTCCTGCTCTTCCTTTGCCTGTGTTTCTGTCTGGTTTCCTGGCTCTGCTGTTCCTGCTAGTACTATTGACCTCTGCTTCAAATTGAGCCTGGCTTTACTGACTACTCTCCTGCTCTGCGTTTGGTACCTCATACACTCCTGGCTTGACTCGGCTCGTTCACTACTCTTGTTGCTCACGGTGTTGCCGTGGGCAACTGCCACATTTCCCTTAGCTTTTGTGTACCCTTGTCTGTTTGTCTGTCGTGCACTTATTGAGCGTAGGGACCGTCACCCAGTTGTATGCCCTCACCTAGGACGGGCCGTGCAAGAAGGCAGGGACTGAGTGGCAGGTAGATTAGGGCTCATCTGTCTGTCTCCCTACACCGACACTACATAATCACAGGCCCATATACCTTTTCTACCCCGGTTCCTGCACAACTATGGACCCCCTTGAGACCCTGGCTCAGCAAATGCAGGGTCTCTCGCTACAGGTCCAAGCCCTGGCTCAGAGGTCCACCTCACCTCTTGAACCCCACCTCAAGTTGCCTGACCGGTTCTCAGGGGACCGGAAGACTTTTTTCTCCTTTCGGGAGAGTTGTAGGCTCTATTTCCAATTAAGACCCCACTCCTCAGGTTCTGAAAGCCAGCGAGTGGTTATAATTATGTCCCGGCTCCAGGACGGGCCCCAAGAATGGACCTTCTCCTTGGCTCCTGACGCCCCTGAACTATCCTCTGTTGACCTTTTTTTTCTGCTCTCGGGCTCATCTATGACGAGACTGACAAGACTGCCTTTGCCGAGAGTCAGCTGGTGACCTTACGTCAGGGTAAGAGACCCGTTGAGGAGTACTGTTCTGACTTTAGGAAGTGGTGCGTATCTTCTCGGCGGAATGACCCTGCCTTGAGGTGCCAGTTTAGATTGGGTCTGTCGAACGCCTCTTCTGACTCTCTAGATCAGGTTATGGCTTTAGCGGTACGTCTTGACCGACGTCTCAGGGAACGACGACTTGAACGTTTTTGTGTCTCCTCCTCTAGCTCCCCCGTGATGGCTCCCGAGGTTCCGTTGCTTCGTTCTTCCACGAAATTCTGGGATGAACCAATGCAACTCGGGCCCTCCGTGTCTCACCAACAACGTAGAGAGCTCCGCAGGAAGAATGGTCTCTGCTTCTACTGTATGGATGACAAGCATCAAGTGAACAACTGTCCTAGGCATAAGAATAAGCAGCCGGAAGAACTTCCGCGCCTAAGTGACCATAGGGGAGGTCGCTTGGGCGCACAGGTATTTCCCGTAAATATTAAACCTAATAAGATCTTGCTTCCCTTTCAGGTCTCTTTTGAGGGTAGGTCTGCCACCGGCAGTGCATTCGTGGATTCAGGGTCTTCTGCTAATATTATGTCTGTGGAATTTGCTATGTCTCTAGCTATGCCAATGATTGATTTGCCTAAACCTGTCCCAGTAGTGGGTATCGACTCCACTCCACTTGCTAATGGTTATTTTACGCAGCATACCCCTTTTTTTTAACTCATTGTTGGCTCCATTCATTTGGAGCAGTGCTCTGTACTGGTGATGCAGGGATTATCGTCTGATTTGGTTTTAGGCCATCCCTGGTTGCAGATGCATAATCCCACGTTTAACGGGAATACTGGGGATCTTACCAAATAGGGTAATGAATGCATGACGTCCTGTTTTTCTGTTAATCTTATTTCTCTCCCTGAGGAGGTGAACACTCTACCTGAGTTTATTCAGGACTTCGCTGATGTTTTTTCTAAAAAGACCTCCGAAGTGTTACGTCCTCATAGAGAATACGATTGCGCAATCGATTTGGTACCAGGAGCTAAGCTCCCTAAGGGTAGGATTTTTAATCTCTCTTGTCCCGAACTTGAGGCCATAAGAGAATATATCCAGGAAAGCCTGGCCAAGGGTTACATTCGTCCCTCTACTTCTCCTGTAGGTGTAGGCTTCTTCTTCGTAGGGAAGAAGGATGGTGGTCTTAGGCCGTGCATCGATTACCGAAACTTGAATAAGGTCACTGTAAGGAACCAGTATCCCCTTCCTTTGATTCCTGATCTCTTCAATCAGGTTCAGTGGGCCCAATGGTTCTCTAAGTTTGATCTTCGGGGTCTTATAACCTTATTCGAATCAGAGAAGGGAATGAGTGGAAGACTGCGTTTCACACGCCCGAAGGTCATTTTGAATACCTCGTCATGCCCTTTGGGTTGCGTAATGCTCTCGCGGTCTTCCAGAATTTCATAAATGAGATTTTAAGAGACTACCTGGGGGTATTTCTTGTAGTGTACCTTGATTATATACTTGTGTTTTCCTCCCACATTGAGCATGTCAGGAAGGTGCTCCAGGCCCTTCGGGAAAACAAACTCTTTGCTAAATCCGAAAAATGTGTGTTTGGGGTGCAGGAGATACCATTTTTGGGTCAAATCCTCACTCCTAATGAATTCCGTATGGACCCTGCCAAGGTTCAGGCTGTGGCTGAATGGGTCCAACCTGCCTCCCGGAAGGCGTTACAGTGCTTCCTGGGGTTTGCTAATTATTACAGGAGATTTATTGCTAACTTCTCAGTCATCGCTAAGCCTCTTACGGCTCTTACTTGCAAAGGTGCTGATCTCCTCCACTGGCCTCCGGAGGCGGTCCAGGCTTTTGAGATCCTTAAAGGAACAGTGTCATCACAAATTATTTTTTTATATGTTAAAGATGTTAGTGCTTTATTAAAAACGTTTATATTTATTTGTGTGTTTGTGTTTTACTTTTTCTTATTTTTAGACTTTTTCTTCCCTATGGGGGCTGCCATTTTTTGTTCCATTTCTGTATGTGTCGATTAACGACACATACAGACATGGAATACGGCAGCCACAGTCCCATAGGGACTGCGAACGGCTCCCGTCCCATTCACTTGTGTGTACGGCGTCTGTGTGGGAACTGCGCATGCGCCGCTCCCACACAGTCCAATTTGAAATTGGCGCCGTCCGGCGCCATTTTCCTGTGGACCGGAAGTCGCGGCCGGACAGTAATATTACTACTTCCGGTCGCGGCTTCCGGACTTGTGCACTTGGACCAGCGGCAGCAGACGGAGCGGACGGGCCGGAGGGAGCCGCGGCGGCAGGAGCAGGTAAGTGATTTCAATGTATGTTCGTGTTTGTGTGTGTTTACTACTGTATGTAAACCTACTACACTGTGTGTTAGCTCAAAAAATGGCGACACACAGTGTAGGAGGTTACACCGTTCAAACCCCTCGTTTATCCCGGCACTAGCCAGGATAAAGGAGGGGGGGATGCTGAGAGCTCACTAGAGCGAGGGCTTTTTACCCAATTTTGCAATGCTGCAATTTTGGGAATAGCTCCATCTAGTGACCAGAAATGGGAAATTTTATAAATTAGAATTAATTTATAATATTTCCTGACTCGTGAAAAAAATAAAAAAAATTTGAACAATGTTTAATCACCCACACACTAAATGACCGGGCCATTTTGCACGTTAATGACCAAGGATTATTTTTTGTTTTTTCACGGTCACATTCCAAGAGTCGTAACTCTTTTTTTATTCCGTCGACATAGCTGTATAAGGGCTTGTTTTTTGCGGGACGAGTTGTATTTTGTAATTGTACCATTTTTAGATACATATAACATATTGATTAACTTTTATTAACTTTATTTTAGGAGAGAATTGAAAATAAGCAGCTATTCCAGCGTTAATTTTCACGTTATAAATTTACACCGTTTACTATGCAGCGTAAATAACATGTTAACTTTATTCTATGGGTCGGCACGATTACGGGGATACCAAATATGCAAAGGTTTTATATGTTTTTCCTACGTTTGCACAATAAAAAGCCTTTTAGAAAAAAATTACTTGTTTTTGCATCGCCGCGTTCCAAGAGCCGTAACGTTTTTACTTTCCGGCGATGTGGTCGTATGTGGGCTTGATTTTTGCGGGACAATGTGTAGTTTTCATTAGTACTATTTTGGGGTACATAGGACTTATAGATTAACTTTTATTTTATTTTTTATGGGGGGAATGGGAGAAAAGAGAGAATTTTGACGTTGTTTTTTGCGTTTTCTTTGGACGCCGTTCATCCGGCGGTTTAATTAATGTGTTCATTTTATTGGTCAAGTTGTTACGATCGCGGGGATACCATATATGTGTATGTGTGATTTGTTTTGACAGTTTTACTAAATAAAACCACTTTTTGGGCCAAAAAAGTAGTTTTATTTGACTTTGACTGTAATTTTTTTTATTTTTTTTTTCACAAACTTTATTTAACTGTTTTACATTTTTTTTTTTAGTCCCACCAGGGGACTTCACTATGCGATGTGCCGATCGCATATATAATGCTTCGGTATACTTCGTATACCAAAGCATTATTGCCTGTCAGTGTAAAACTGATAGGCAACATGTTAGGTCATGCCTCTGGCATCGCCTAACAGGCAGATGCTGAAGACAGACCTGGGGGTCTTTGTTAGACCCCCGGCTGTCATGGAAACCCGACGGCGACCCGCGATTTGTTTGCGGGGGCGCCGATCGGGTGACAGAGGGAGCTCCCCCCTCTGTCAAACACATTAGATGCCGCTGTCACTATTGACAGCGGCATTTAATGGGTTAAACTGCCGGAATCGGAGCGCGCTTCGATTCCGGCAGTTGCAGCAGGAGCCAGGCTGTGTATAAGAGCCGTGCTCCTGCCGCTGATCGCGTGGGTACAGTCTCAGTACCCGCGCCATCACAGGACGGATATATCCGTCCTCCTGCGCGAACTAGCAGCTGCTGAGGACGGATATATCCGTCCTTCGGCGTTAAGGAGTTAAGAAGTGCTTTATCTCTGCCCCAGTGCTGATTCAGCCTAACCAAATTGAGCCATTCATCGTGGAGGTTGACGCCTCCGAGGTGGGAGTGGGTGCTGTCTTGTCCCAGGGTACCAGGTCCCTCACCCATCTCCGTCCCTGTGCCTACTTCTCCAGGAAGTTCTTCCCCACTGAGAGTAACTATGACGTGGGCAACCGCAAACTCTTAGCCATTAAATGGGCATTTGAAGAGTGGCGCCACTTCTTGGAGGTGGCTAGGCACCAGGTAACTGTCCTTACCGACCACAAGAATCTGGTTTTCCTAGAATCTGCCCGGAGGCTAAACCCGAGACAAGCTCGATGGGCGTTGATTTTTACTAGATTCAACTTTGTTGTCACCTATAGGGCTGGGTCTAAAAATATTAAAGCTGATGCACTGTTGCATAGCTTCATGGCCAGCCCTCCTTCGGAGGAAGATCCTGATTGTGTTTTGCCCCCAGGTATAATCATATCCTCTGTTGATTCTGACTTAGTCTCTGAAATTGCGGCTGATTAAGGTTCAGCTCCCGGGAACCTTCCTAAGAACAAGCTGTTTGTTCCCCTGCAATTCTGGCTAAGGGTACTCAGGGAAAATCATGACTCTGCACTATCTGGCCACCCAGGTATCCTGGGTACCAAGCACCTCATTGCTAGAAACTATTGGTAGCCTGGGTTGCCTAAAGACGTTAAGGCCTACGTCCCTTGAGAAAGCTGACGGCGAAACACGCGTCGGGGGCGTTTAGTGCGGTGTTATCTCGTGTGTGATCCACCATGCAATCCACGGGTTTGTGCAGTTCTCTTAGCCTTTTGAAGTAGGGCCATTTTTGTGTTTATTTATGCAGTCCTAACTGGGTATTTTTACAGCTGTGCACAATTTTGTGCTTTTGGTCAGGTTTGTAGCACATTTATGGCTTCCTTTCTCTTTTTACAATTTGGCCTGTGACACAACTTTGATGTAGATTTCTGTACTTTACCACATCACATGATGTTCATATCGTGTTAGCATATTACCAAGATTATTTACGCTGTTTCTCCACACTATTCTTTTTATTGTGTGTTTTAATTACTGTTTTTATCTTTTGATGGCCAATATGCTGTTATGTGCATTATAATAAAGCTTGTTTTATACTGTCATGGTACATAATCTGTGGCTATGTGTCGTTTACTCTCTGGATATACTAGTTGTCCTCACAATTTTTCATAGGTACTGAGTTTTGGTTTGTGATTTGTGTGGACGTATAATTTTTTGGCGTATGCCAATGGTCTATACGTGTATATTTATTCATCATTCTGTGTACCCTTGTCTGTTTGTCTGTCGTGCACTTATTGATCGTAGGGACCGTCGCCCTTTTGTACGCCATCACGCCTAGGACGGGCCGTGCAAGTAGGCAGGGACTGAGTGGCGGACTGAGTGGCGGACTGAGTGGCGGGTAGATTAGGGCTCACCTGTCTGTCTCCCTACCCCGACACTACACCAACGGTGCCCAATGGGCCCAATTGACTTATAATGGGGTCTGTCTCGACTTATGTCGTTGATGACGGAGACTCTGAATGGACCCTCCAATGCAGGTGTGAACAGTGAACTGTGAATATGGTTCACAGAGAGGAGAAACAAAATTATATCTTCTAGCAATCAGACTCCAGCTGGACAACATATTCCCCAACAATCATATGATATAACTGGAGGAAAATGTACAAGGCCACACATGTCCCTTGCATCAGCTAAATTCAGGGGAATGTAGTATTAAATTGTACCCATTCATATAAACACGTGACCATATAAGCCATGATTGCGCCAATTCCGCCAGAGCTTGACGTCGACATGGTCTTGGGTTGACCAGCGGGTTCCATGGCCTGAGCGTACTGTCACGATCCGTGGGTATGTGGACCCACTAGGCCGCACCGCCGCAGCGGAGTAGCAGCTGGCCAAACAGTCCTAGTTCAAAAGTACCTTTGATAGTCCAGACTGTAGCGGAGGCCGAGGCACAGATGAACTTGCAGGCAGATGACACCAGACGTGGTGTATAACAGCAGGCGTGACAGATGACACAACACGACTCCAGCACTCTAAGGCACAGGAACAAGTAGCATGGGAAACAGGATACAGGTAGCAGGGCACGGGAACAATGGGAACAGGATAACACTAAGGGACCATTTGCGAAGACTAACATGGGTAAACACAACAACGCTCAGGCAATGAGTGAAAGGGCAGAGCCCTTTTTATAGTCCAGGGTGATCATGGGCTAATTACAGATTTTACACACATGTGTGTGTACTGGCCCTTTAAGACAGAGCGCGAGCACGTGCGCACCCTACGGGAACCAGTGCAGAGATGCTAAAGTGAGTGCCGGCGTCTCTCAGAAGCGAGATGCCGCCTGGTACTCACTCGTCCATGGCCGTGGCCATAGAGGGGTAAGTTAGAACGTCGGTCCACGGCTGTGGACGTTACATTGTGCATCAGGGTGTAGGAGCTTTAAAGGTTATGTGAAATGTCTATCAGAATTTTACGATTTTGAAATACAGCGGCTTTGTAAACTGTATACAGAGCAGCTGTATGGTGCGCTGAGACCTGAATCCGTCAGGATCAGTCTGTAAATGATCACATCTAAGTTCATAGCCTGTGTATACGCCAAGCTAATTTAGAAGAAAGGCGCTACATTGGGTGAGTACGTCAGGTTAAGAATGGCTGCGACATGACTTCCTCCCGCAGTTCCTTCACCGGAGAGACGGGAGAATGACCAGACATCACCTCCAGCCGTGCCAGGACAGCTGCTAAGAAGGATAATCGTCTTGGCATGGCTGGAGGCGATGTCTGGTCATTCTCCCGTCACTCTGGTGAAGGACCTGCGGCAGGAAGTCACGTCACAGCGTGACATCGCGAGATCACGCAGTGCTGTGAATAAAGCTGGGCATGAATAAAGAGAAGTGTATGATGCTGATTGGTCAGCGTCATACACTTTTCTTTACAACGCCCACTTGGTTAAACAGAAAAAAACGCCCAGTTCGGCATTTAAGAAAAATTTTCATATATCTTAAAATGATCAGAACTTTGTCAATAATAAACATTTTTTTTTTAAAAAACAACACAGTGGTTATCAGCATCAAAGCGTTTATTAGGTTAGGTAGAAGATAGAGAAGTATTAAACTGGTGACAGAGCCTCTTTAATATTAAGAACCGTTAAAGCTATAACATTTCTTACTCTTTTCTCTGTGTTTGTAATTCTCAAAGTCTCACACGCCAGAATCATGATTATCATTTATCTCTTCCATTTACCTCGTCACCTATGCAATTACACTAGAGGCATTTTAACAATTCTGTCTAATAATCTTTGTTAACAATGCAGAACACTATCAGCATAATAAGCATTTTCCATCTGCACAAATGAGAATCTGCCTAATCAGTAGGAAAAGAAATATCCTCTCCAAAATAGATATACTCAGCTTATAGATACAATGGATAAGTTACCTAAAAATCGTTGTATGCAATATTTAATTTAAAGATTTACAAACTCATTTACATATTTAGTTACACATTTAAAAGGAATCTATTGTCAGAAAATAACCGATGGTTTAAATCAAGTTCTTATTTTTCATTTAGTTTATTTGTTTTTTAATTTTTATGTCACTATCTATTTTGAAAAAATCCTAAAATATAGCACTAGCCGCTGGCACTTTCTATCACTTTTCAGCTTGTGCTGTGTACACTGGTTGCACGGGTAAGTAATTATCATCAAAGGGCAGGATTACAAGCCATTAGGGTAAAATCACACACAGAGTGTTGATGCAGTCTTTTGGTGCATTTTTTTTTAACCAAAGCTGAAGTGGATCTAAAGGAAAGAAAAACTGAGCCAAAAACGGCATTAAAACTCTGTGTGTGGTCCTGGCCTAATAAAGCTTGAGGCAGAGAACACAGGGTCACATCATTGACTAGTGGTGATGGGGACAGATTTTCCTTCGTCCTCCACATCTCTAACTATCTTCGCATCAGCAATGGAGACTGTCAGTCATCATCTATGTATTACTAAAGAGCCATAGTACTTGTAGTGTGTATAAATACACAACACCAGCCATTCTGCTGTATATAGAGAGGCGCTACTTGTTCCCCAAGTGACCAAAACCTTTCCATTAGGGAGTCTGAATCACTCTCTAATAAATTATTTGAATGAGTTATTGTTTTTCTACCAGAGTTTCCCTTTAAAGGCTATGTACACCTTTGAGAATGTTGTTGATTTTTGTATTATTATAAAAATGTCTATTACTGTGTTTGGTGTAACTTTGTAATTACATTTTATTTAAAAGTATTGCTCTTTTGAGATACAGCTGCTTTGTATTCTGTATACAGAGCAGCTGTATCTTGCACTGAGACCTAAATCTGTCAGGTCAGCGGTACTGACGGGTTCAGTGTCAGCGGGTCCTGGGTGTCTGACACGAAGGATCCACCTGTTATCGATCACATCTAAAGTGTAACATCCGTGGTCGCTGACCACAAACTCCTTCCATCCAGTCGACGCCCTTCTCTCAAGAGACGTTTGCACATACGGCCGTCCTGCTCCACAGTGACCACCAGGGTGTGGTCACGAGCTCAGTCCAGACTTGAGAAGCCAGAGCGCAAGCATCTTTGATATTGAGCTAATTGGTCCAGAGTACTCTGGGCTATAAGAAGGTTCCAGCCCATCGTCCCACGCCTGAGCTTTGTTGTGTAATCCTAGTCTGTCTTGCATATGGCCCCCTAGTGTTTCCTGCTCCCAGTGTTCCTGTTCCTGTATCCTATACTTGTATCCTGATCCAGTGCCGTGCTGAGCTGTAGTCATGCTGTGCTGTATACCACGTCTGTCCTGCTTCTCCACGTATGACGTCTACCTGCTGACAAGTTCCTGCCAAGCCTGCCTTGCTACTGTCCGAGCTGCCACAGGTACCCTATACGAACTATAGACTTTTACCTGCGTCCTGTTGACCAGCTGCCTTACCGCCAAGACGGTACGACCGTGTGGGTCCACGAACCCTACGTGACACTAAGTTATGAACTACGGTGTGATCGGTAACAGCTCGATCCTGACACTGAACCCATCAATCCCGCGGACCTGATGAATACAGGATTCAGCGCTAGATACAGCTGCTCTGTATACAGTATACAAAGCAGCTGTATCTCAAAAAGTAAGTGCCACTTCTTCTGGGGAAAATATTTAGTTTGCTGCCCTAGCCATGTATATAAATACCCTGACCTTATCTTGTTTGTGCCCCACATACCCATTAGCCCACCCTAGCTATGCACCTCCTGCTCTGTATTTGTATTGCACCCATTGACTGCAATAAGAGCTGGTATTTTTTTTAATATTGTTTATTAGGGCACTCATTTGGCACTATTGTTTATTGGGGGCGCTCTGCTGGCACTATTTATTGAGGAACTCTACTAACCCTATGAGGGCATGCTAATAGAACTATTAACGGGGTCACTCTGATAATGGGGTCACTATGATAATGGGGGCACTATGGGATCATGAACTGCACTTATGAAATTTTGCAGATCTGAAAGTGTGACACTTCATGTCTCCCTGAAAATGTTTATTAAATGTAGGCAAGTATAGTATGAATATACTCGGCATGTATTTTTCTAAGGATGGATTATCTTAGGTTACATTTCATCTGCACAATCAGTATTTCAGAATGTTTATGCACTATGAATGTTGTCTATAAGTGGAGTTGCCCTTTAATTTTCTAAACTGGGCCTTAGTCCTGTATCTATGCCACAGCATCCACTAAATGATTCATTACATGTCTAGATCTGCTGAAAGTACACAGTATCATCCTCTCTAAACTGTTTTGGTTTATCATCCCAACAAAATTATATCCAATCATGTTGTACAAAACTTTGAATCAAATAACACTGAATACTCAATTCTATTTTCCAATAAAATGTACAATTTCCAGTGGCACAAATTTATTTCTTCCAAACAGGCTGAAATATAATTGGCGTGGATTTTATTATCTATTCATAATGATAGCTGAGGGCATTGTAGGGAAGAGAAAGGGTTGTAGGCTTCCTGCTCAGCAATTAATTCTATTATTAAATGCTAAGAAAAAAATAAGAAGCTGCCAGCTGTAGCGTTATAATGTTTTCTCAGCAATAACAATAGGAAGGCAGTCATTTTTTATAATAACCAACAACGAGATGTCAAACTTTATACATGTAAAACAATATACAGCAGTTGGGAAAATATTCTGTGACACAGTCAACAATACAGAGGTTCACATATATAATAACAGCACACGTTCTATAAGAAATTATCGGAAATTAGGCTCGAAAATGATGTGGGATGTAGTAAGGCACATTTATAAAACAGGATGTTTGCCACCAGTTTTGTCGCAGCAAATATGGTGCAGATTTAATTAGATGTGAAACATATTCACAGACATTTATTAAAACAAGTGCAAGGGAACATGGAGCAGTTGCCCATAGCGACCAATCAGATTCTAGCTTTCATTTTATAGAGGCCTTTTAGAAAATGAAAGCAGCTTCCTGATTGGTTGCAATGGGCAGCTGCTCCACTTTTCCCTTGCACTAGATTTGATAAATTTCCCCCATTGTGCATGGACTTGGGTAAATTACTATAAGTGCTATGTATTGAAAATAGGCATAAATCTACCGAACTTTATTTACAGATGTAGCAATCTTTACCTTGACTCCTAACGCACTAAAAACACAGTGGCGAGAAACTTTAACACAACTTTTTCAGCAGCTTTAGTGGTAAGTTATCACGATGCAGCAAGTTATCAAGATAAGATTTTCCACATTTGTAGCTATAGGACATTGAACATAACAACAAGGAGCAGCAACAAAAAACTTAAAAGAAGAAAAAAGCATTTCACAGTTATTCGAAAATTTCACATAATATTTCACAAAATAATTAAAATGTTGCATCTTCTTACACCACTGTGTTTTAGTTAAAGGAGTTATCCAGGTTTTTAAAATTGATGTCCTATCCTTAAACCATCAATATCAGATCGGTGGGGGTCCGACTATCGGCACCCCTGCCGATCAACTGTATGAAGGGTCTGCAGCGCTCATTCAAGTGAATGGGGCAGTGGTGCAATACCTTGCACGGCTGCTACAAATGTAATGGCGTGTGCAAGTACGAACAGGGTGAAGAACCATTTAAACAATGAAAAGACTGCAGCCCCCCTAGTATGAACGCCGCTGCCCTTCAAACAGCTGATCGACAGGGGTGTCGAGAGTTGGACCCCCACCGATCTTATATTGATGGCCTATCCTAAGGACAGGTCATCAATTTTAAAAACCTAGATAACCCCTTTAACACTTTAGGAAAACCCGCCTACAATATACGACAGTGGAGAGCTCATTTTTGGCATACATAATGGTGCATGTGATTTACGGTTTTGCAGCATAAATCCTGACACTAACCTAGGTTTATTCATATGTTACCATTCCAGTCTCTGAAGGCCATCACTTACTGAAATGTTATGTTTCCTCCCTTACATTGTTCAAATTGCCCTGACTGAGGGAAACACTTAGTCTTGTTGACTGGGATCATGCAGGGGTGGGATTCAAATTTTTAACAACAGGTTCCCTGTTTTGTGGACAAAGACATACGCGCCGGGGGTTCACAGAGTTTTGCGGTCTATTGCGCCAATGAAAATGATTCTAATAATAAAATAAAACAATTATGATATTTCAAATACCCCCTACATTAAGTGGACTCTAAATAAAGAAATTCCCTGTCCAGAATGTTTTAGTGTGGATTTTCACACTATGTATATAATTACATAAGCGCACATACCTACCCATACATTATATTAAACTCACCCATTACGTATAGACCTATATGCACACATTCAATATCCTAAGCATGCTCAGCCCATTTTGTTAGGCTGTGCCCATGAGAAGTGTGGAGAACAGTGTGGCGAGCACAGTAAACCACAACGGATCTGGCAGCTAATGCAGATATGGTGCCAGGACCAAGCTCAATACATATATACTGCACCAGAACCAAGCTCAGTACATAAATACAACACCAGAATCAAGCTCAGTACATATTTACAACATCAGAACCAAGCTTTGTACATAAATACAACACTAGAACCGAGCTCAATACATATATACAACACGAGAACCAAGCTCAGTAGGTATATACAACACCAGAACAAAGCTCAGTACATATATACAGCACCAGAACAAAGTGCAGTACATATATACAGCACCAGAATCTGGTGTTGTATATATGTACTAAGCTTTGGGGTGGTGTTGTATTTATGTGCTAAACTTTGTTCTGGTGTTGTATATATGTAGTGAGCTTGGTTCTGGTGTTGTATATATGTACTAAGCTTTGTTGTGGTGCTTTATTTATATGCGGAGCTTGGTTCTGGAGTTGTATACATGTTCTGAGCTTCTCTTTGGTGCTGTATATATGTATTGAGCTTGGTTGTTATGATAAATATAACTCCAGAACCAACCTCAATACATATATATACAGCACCAGAACCAAGCTCAGTACATATATACAGCACTAGTACAAATACAGCTCAGTACAGAGATAATTTGCAAATTTAGTTTAACCCCTGCTATATAAGTTTGTACGGCATAAAACTACAGCTCCCAGTATAGCCAGAACGATGGTAAGGATATGCTGGGAGTTGCTATTTCACAAAATAGAACGATACACACATCATCTCGCTGCAGATCATATAGTGACTACACAGCGTTCCAAATTATTATGCAAATGTTATTTTTCGCTGATTTTCCTAAATAGTCGATGCAAATGACAGTTAGTATAATCTTCAAGCCATCAACCGTTTTAGTATAATGCAAATTTTATTGAACAAATCTCCTAATGATAACAGATTTTTTTTTAGAAGTCAAAAACTCAAAATGCACTGTTTCATATTATTATGCACAACAGAGATCAAAACATTTTAAAGGTTGTAAAGAGAACTAAAATGGTAATTTGTTGAATTTGCAGCATCATGAGGTCATATTTACAGACATTCTTAAGTAGTTTTCCTTTGATTGGGCACACCTGGCAAACTAATTATCACAGATCCCTGAGATAGATTACAATGATCCAAAGAGCGCTAAGACACGATACCATCCATGAGTTTAATTGAAAAACTAATAATTAAATGTTTATGACACTTAAATCCAATGTGCATAATAATTTGGAACACGGTGTACAGTACTGAGCAGTCACAGGGAGAATAAACATTTATATTTAGTGACTCACCTGTGATGACTTCTCAGATACTAGTCGTTCTCTTTACTTTTCCATCTGATCCAGAACTCTATGATGCCTCCTGGCCATGAGCCATTTCTGCGGAAATTTGCTGCTCAGATGTCTTCGGAAGCTCACTTTTTCAAAATTTCTGCACCTATAAATGAAGAGCAAATTCTTATGGTACCACACTCTATGCCCCCAAATATAATAGTATCATACACACTGTGCCCCTGAGTGTAATAGTAACATACACTGTGCCCCTGAATACAATTGTATCAAACACTGTAAAGTAATGCACCACACACAGTGCCCCCTGTAGATAGTGCCCCATCATAGAGCCCTCTGCAGATAGTGCTGCCAGTAGAGCTCTCTGTAGATTTTTCTCCCAGTAGTGTCCTCTATAGATAGTTCTCCCCATAGAGCCCTCTGTAGGTAGTAGCGTTCCCTGTAGATAGTGCCCCCTGTAGCGTTCCCTGTAGATAGTGCCCCCTGAGGCATTCACTGTAGCGTTCCCTGTATAGTACCCCCGGTAGCGTTCCCTGTATAGTGCCCCCTGTAGATAGGCCCCCTGTGGCATTCCCTGTGGATAGAGCCCCCTGTGGCATTCCCTGTAGCTAGAGCCCCCTGTGGCGTTTCCTGTAGATAGAGCCCCTTGTGGCATTCCCTGTAGATAGAGCCCCCTATGGCGGTCCCTGTAGATAGGGCCCCATGTGACGTTCCCTGTAGATGGGGCCCTATCTACAGGGAATGCCACATGGGGCCCTATCTACAGGGAACGCCACATGGGGCCCTATCTACAGGGACTGCTACAGTGGAACAGGAAGCTCTATCTACAGGGAAGGCCATATTACATGAATCGTGTAGTAAGTTTATACCCACTGGTAACAAAATGTCTAGCAATAAAAGGGGACCAATATGGATGAATAGGGAATTACTGAATATAATAAGACAAAAACAAAAAGCATTCAAAACATTGAAGGCTGAGGGCTCAGCAAAAGCATTCCAGATTTACAAAGATCTCAATAGAAAATTTAAAAATTAAATCAAGTTAGCAAAGTTATCTACAGAAAAACAAACCGCTAACGACATTAAAATAAAGCCCAACATTTTTTATAAATATATTAATGCCAAAAAGAACAATAATATTGGTCCTCTTTTTTTTTAAATCAGATAATTTTTTTATTGAAGTTTCAAAATTATATAGTACAAAACATACTAAACAAACCCTATCCCAAACCCTCCCCCCAGGCACCGTCACAAAATTCCAAATTAGATAGTATATAAAATAGAAATTGTACCAAATATCGAATACATTATTCACAAAATACAAGGTACATGGGACAGATCATTTTCCAAATGTCAAGTAGCTTAATCATGTACTAGCATGTATAATACAAAACAGATATAATATATGGCATATATTTAATCCTCTCTATTTCCCCCCTTCTCCTTATCCCACATCTATATACATAACCCCAATACCGTGTAAAGGCTGGCGGTCATACAGAGTCCCTGAATAAATTTTATAATACAGATTCCATTACCCCTACCCATGGTCCCCATATGGATTCAAATTTTTTAAGCGTTTTGCGCTTTACATAGACAACCTTTTCCAATACAATCATTTTATTCACTTTTGCAATGAATTCGCTCCTAGTCGGCGGGGCGCCTTGTATCCAATGTAGGGCAATTAGTTTTCTAGCTATATATAGCAACCTTACAATAGCCAACCGCTCCAAAGTAGAGGGTGGGGTGTCCATAATACATCCCAAAACACATTCCATAGGAGTCCCTTGCAACACAGGTCCATAGGCCTCCTGAATCACCTTCAGTACATCCATCCAGTACGTGGTTAAATGTGGGCAGGACCACAACATATGCATATGGTCAGCCTCCTCTTCCGCGCATCTGGGGCATTTCGAGTCACTCCTTACCCCAATATGAAAAATAAATTTAGGAGTCCTGTATACTCTATGGATAATATATAATTGAGAAAGGCGCCCAGCCTCACTAAGAGAAGTATTCGGAACTGCTTTCATAATATCTATCCATTGTTCTTCAGAGATGGGACCCATATCTCTTTCCCATTTTTTAGAAGCCATCAGGGGGTATTTATCAAAAAATGTACTGATCAACAACTGATAAATATGTGAAATAACCCCCGATGTAACACTCCCGGTATGTAAAACAGACAACACCCCATCTGCGTGTATTGCCAAATCCACCGCCTTCTTCTGGGCATCAAAAGCATGTCTTATCTGTAAGTATTGATAGAGGGAATTTCGAGGTAATTCAAACTCCTCTTGGATCTGTTGATAAGTTTTAAATACATCCTCCTGGAGCAACTGGGAGACATAAAGGATGCCTCTTGCTTTCCAACCCTCAAATCCTTCAAGAGAGAAGAATTCCAGAAGTGCCTTATTCCCCCATAAAGGTGTAAAAATTGTGCAAACACCCATAATTCTAATAGCTCGGACTTTATCCCATACTTTACGCATTAGTGTATATGTGGGCGTATTCCTGCCCGCCAACATAGTGACCTGCCTCCAAAACTGAGAATAAAACAGATGGTCCAAACTGTGCCTGTAGAATCGATCCATTGGATCCCTTTGGTATAATTTCCCCCCACCCCTTAAAGTGCTGACATTGGGAGGCAAGAAAATATATCCAAGGGTTGGGTAGGGCCAAACCGCCGTCATGCTTTGCGCGCTGTAGAATTTCTAATCTAATTCTTGAGCGACCCTTCCACCATATTAGGTCCCTAAAAAGTGCATTAATATAATAAACATTGCGTAATGAGATCCATACCGGGGAGTTATGTAAAATATACAATAATTGTGGCATTAGGATCATCTTAATAAGATTGACCCTACCCACAACTGTCAGATGTAATTTACACCAAGCCATTATTTTCATTTTAAATTTGACCAGAAGGGGTTGCAAATTGAGAGCAACATATTCAGAAGGGGAGGTCGAGATCTTGATCCCTAAATATTTAAGATGTTTAACGCATCCTACAGGTACCCCATGCACCCCTGATATAGAGCACATTGAATCCACAGGGAGCAGATGGGATTTATCCCAATTTATTTTAAACCCAGACAATGCCCCAAATTTCTCAATTAGGGATATTGTTTCTGCCAGAGAGCTACCCATATCCCCCAGGTATAGAAGCATATCATCTGCATAAAGCGCTACCTTTTCTTGCACCGAGCCATACAAGAAGCCCTTAATATCATCAGACAGACGTATGCGCGCTGCCAAGGGCTCTACTGCCACGGCAAACAGGAGGGGCGATAATGGGCATCCCTGTCTAGTCCCTCTTTCAAGAGCAAACCGGGGAGACAATCCTCCATTTGCCTGTATTCTGGCTGTAGGGCAAGAATACAGGACCTTAATCCATGCTATAAAAGATGGTCCAAAACCCATAGCCTCCAAGGTGCACCAAAGATATTGCCATTCCACACTGTCAAACGCTTTGGCAGCGTCCAGTGAAAAAATGGCTCTTTCGCCTACATTGTCTGCCCTCAGCTGAAGATTTAAAAATAAACGTCTCAAATTCATGGCTGTCGACCTAGCAGGCATAAAGCCGGTCTGATCCGGGTGTATAATGGTAGAAATAACGCCATTCAACCGCAGAGCTAATGCCTTAGCGAGAATCTTAACGTCAGATGTTAATAATGAAATCGGTCGATAAGAATCAGCTAATTGAGGATCTTTCCCGGGTTTTGGCAAGACCACAATAATGGCTTCTTGCATAGAAGCTGGCAAAGAACCACAATCCAATGAATAATGAAATACTTCTAATAATTTGGGCAAGAGCACCTCAGAGTATTTTTTATATATTTCAACTGGTAGCCCGTTCGCCCCAGGTGCCTTATCATTAGCCATCTGTTTGACCGCTTCTTCCAATTCCTCCAACGTGAGTGGAGAATCCAGAAGTGCCTTGGCGCTTACTGACAGCTTAGGGAGCTCTGCTTTATTTAAGAATGTATAAATATCAGATGTAGATGGATGCACCTTGGAGGTATATAGGTCTGAATAAAAGTCTCTCAAAACTTTTACAACTTCCAAGTTCTCTGTAACTAAATGGCCCTCCGCCGTTTTTAAAGCAGTGATATGTGTTACCCCCTGTTGTGCCTTTGCTACCACTGCTAGCATATGACCAGCCTTTTCTCCTTCTTCAAGGGTATTCTGTGCAAAAAACTGCCGTTTTCTGCTCGCTACAGCTAACAGATGTAAATTAAGTGCTTCTTGTGCTCTTCGCAAACTCATTTGCTGCACCACAGTAGGATTTAAAATAAATGCCGCTTCTGCCTTACTCATTTCTTCATGTAGTCTCGCATCCTCCACCCTAGTAGCTGTTTTGTGCCTGCTAATTGCCTGCATAAACAGGCCTCTCAAATACGCCTTCATTGCATCCCATACATACGGAACAGAAGAAGAGCCACAATTAATTTGAAAATAGTCCTCTAGCCTTCCTTTGGGCAATGAAACCTTGCCCATCAACCAAAGTCCGCCAGAAAGGGTTCAGCTTCCAGATTTTCGGGCGTTGGGGACTCTGGTTATTAATATCAACCGTGACCCTAATGGGAGAATGATCTGATAACGTTCTAGGTAGATACTCCACCTGATTAACTAAGGGCATCATACCCTCATTCCCCAAGGCCAGATCTATACGGGATAAAGAAGAATACGTGGATGAACAGCAGGATAACTCCCGTTCACGAGGGTGTTGTAATCTCCATATGTCCAACAATCCTATTTCTTGTACCAATGTACCAAATGGAGTCCCAACCTTCCCTTCACTCCTGTCCCCCTCTTCTCTACATTTGTCCCAGTTGGAATCAAGAATATTATTGAAATCCCCGAGTAGGAGCAAAGGTATCCCTGGTTTATCCGCCACAAAAGACATGGCCTTTAATAAGACTCTATTACAAAAAGGAGGAGGTATGTATATAGATATTATTATAAACATTTTTGAATATATGGTACAAAGTACACAAATATATCGACCTTCTGTGTCCACCTCCATATCCAGACAATTAAATGGAATCTGTTTATGTACTAAGAAACTTACTCCCCTCGAATATACTGAGTATGTAGAGTGACCACTAAATCCCACCCACCTCCTCTTTAGCTGTTGTAATCTTTCAGTTATCATATGTGTCTCTTGCAGACAGACAATCGCTGGCTGGTGCTCACTAATAAGTTGAAAAATGGCCTAACGCTTTGTGGCATCAGCCATTCCCCTAATATTCCAACTAATAAATCTGACTGAATTCGCCATATTTAGAATAAAACACAATATTTAGCCGTACATGTGTCATCTGTAAACAGCGGTGTACAAACCAACTAGGTACCGACTTTATTCCCAAAATCCCCCCAAAAGAAAACCCCACATATAAACATAGTAAACCTCTCTCACCGAGAGAGTGGGCGTTGAGATTCCTACTGATGAAATATACAAAACCACAATAGAATGGTACAGATCGTATGACCATTTTATCTAAACACGTATCCTGCATTAAAAATATAACAATAAACTTGCAGGGCATAAAGCCCATCAGTGCTGCCTGAGAGACCAGTAAATAACACCAGATTAGATCACATATTCATTCCTTTACATTTCATTAATCAAAATACAAGATATATGACCAGAAAAATAGGATATATGAAACATATTTCAGGGCGTCTTGACACATAGTAGCCTCTCGTGTCCATCAAGCCATTGCATGGCCACTTGCGGATTTTAAAAAAAATGAATTCCTCCCAAAGCTGCGACACACAACTTTGCTGGGTATAGCATAGAATACGCCACTTGAAGATTTCTCAGCCTCTTCTTGACATCTAGAAATCTCGCTCTTTTACGCTGTACTTCTGCTGAGTAATCTGGAAATATGGAAATTTTTCCACCATTTATAACCAGATCCGGGCATTCCCTCGCTTTCCGTAGAATAATATCCCGGTCTTTATAGTGTAGTAACTTAGCCAGTATAGGCCTCGGTGGGTGCCCAGGTGGAAATGGGCGAGTCGGCGCACGGTGAGCCCGCTCAATAGCAAATAATGGTGTGAAGGTGTCATCCCCAAACGAAGTACGCAGCCATTTTTCCATGTAGTCCGTGCAGTTCAGACCTTCCGATTTTTCCGGTATTCCAATCAGTCTGACATTATTACGACATAACCTATTTTCTAGGTCGTCGGTTTTCTTAAATAAGGCAACAATTTCTTGTGTCGATTTTTTTGAATCTTTCATGGTTTTAAACATATTATCTTCCAGGTCTGTGACCCGTCCCTCCACTTCACATAATCGCTCATTAACTTTTTGCATATCGTGCCTAATAAAAGCGATATCTTCCTTCATGGCACCCACCTTCACATTCAAGGTAAACAGTGTGGAATTGCAGTAGTTAATAGCCAGGAAAACGTCTCTTAATGTAGGCTCATCTCCATCCATTGCCTGCTGCACAGATATCGACTCCCTCCTTGATTCACCAGCAAGCTTCTCAGCTGCCCTGGAGGCCGTAGCACTCACTGCTGCAGTCCCATCGAGAACAACAGGATCAGGAATATGCTGCTCCCCAGTGCACCTTTCCCTCGGCTCATTTGCAGTACGGGCAAAACGCTCCAGTCTGTCCGCGATCGTAACCACCGGCACCACCGGCTCAACATGCTGCACAGCCCGCATTTCCTCCCCGTCGCCATCTTGCAGATCCTGGTCCACCGGTCTCTGAGTACATCGTGCCTTACTTCTGGTCGTGTTTCAGCTCACCAACCCTCATTCACCACAGCAAGTGAAAATCAGCGGAGGTACAGCAATCCAGGTATGTTTCGCTAATTATAGATCACCTCAGGCAAAGTATCGGATAGTTTAAGGAGTTCTCTGCAGGAGCTCACCAACGTGCGGCTCTCTACATGCTCAGCAAGCCACGCCTCCTGTCAATATTGGTCCTCTTAAAGATGAGCATGGGAATATAATTGTAGAGGACAAAGCTGAGATATTAAACACATGCTTTTCCTCTGTGTTCACTGATGAGCTGCCAGTATCAGATATTCAGGGGGACAGTGATACAGGTACCCCACCCAATATTATCTGCTTAACACAGGAGGAAGTACAGCTGCGTCTGAGCAAATTAACTATTGATAAATCCCCTGGCCCAGATGGCATTCATCCATGGGTATTAAGGTAATCGAGTTCAGTAATGGACAGACCATTGTACCTCATCTTCTTAGACTTTCTTGTAACAGGATCAATGCCACAGGATTGGAGGACGGCTGATATTGTACAATGATTAAGAAGGGTAAAAAGGTGTAACCGAGTAACTACCGTCCAGTTAGTTTGACATCTGTGGTATGTAAAGTATTTGAGGGTATTCTAAGAGATGAACTGCAAAATGATATAGCAGAGAATAGTCGAATAACTGATAACCAACATGGATTCATGAAAAACAGGTCATGCCTAACTAACAAGCTCGGTTTCTATGAGGAGGTAAGTGCAAATCTGGATCTTGGTCATGCGGCTGATGTGATTTATTTGGATTTTGCAAAAGCATTTGATACTGTTCCACTCAACAGACTTATTCTCAAGCTACAGACACATGGACTAGGGGAACATGTATGCAAGTGGGTAAAGAATTGGTTAAGGGACAGAAAACAAAGGGTTGTTATAAATGGAACTTACTCAAAATGGGTTGAAGTCTGCAGCGGGGACCGCAAGGATCGGTGTTAGGCCCAATTATTTTTAATCTCTTTATTAATGCCCTTGTGGATGGGATTGATAGCAAGATGTCAGTTTTTGCTAACGATACAAAACTTTGTAGGATACTTAAAACTCAACTTGACTTATAAAATATTACAGAAAGACCTAGATAAGCTGGCAGCATGGGCAAAAACATAGCAGATGAAATTTAATGTTGACAAATGTAAAGTAATTCACTTAGGACGCAAAAATAGCATTAATTCATATACATCAAATGGAATAAAACTCGGGATAACGGAACAAGAGAAGGACCTGGCTATTCTGGTAACAAATAAGCTAAGCAGCAGCACTCAATGTCAGGCAGTAGCTGCAAAATCAAATAGGATTTTAGGGTGTATAAAAAGAGAGATAAAAACCCGTGATTCAAATGTAATATTAACACTATAAATCCCTTGCAAGGCCAAATCTAGAATATGGAATTCAGTTATGGGCTCAACATTGTAAAAAGGACATAAGAGAACTGTAGAGGGTTCAAAGGAGGACAACGAGATTATTAAATCGGATGGGAGGTATCGCTTACAATGAAAGGCTAGAAATATTGGGCTTGTTCAGCTTGGAGAAAAGACGTCTTAGAGGGGATCTTATTAATATGTATAAGTATATGTGTGGTCAATACAGAGAACTAGCACATGATCTGTTCCTTCCAAGGACTCTACAAAGGACCAGGGGACACCCATTGCGTGTGGAAGAAAGACGTTTCAGACATTGATATAGGAAAGGGTTTTTTACAGTTATAGTGGTCAAGCTATGGAATGCCCTTCCCCAAGAGGTAGTGATGGCAGATACTATGTCAGCAATTAAAAAAAGGCTAGATGATTATTTACTGACAAATTGCATTGAGGGTAATAATTAATCGATCAATGAATGAAGGGTCATTTATTGAGAAAAGTTGAACCTGATAGACATGTGTCTTTTTTCAACCTATGTAACTATTACGCTGTAAAGGCCATAGGGCCAATGATCAGGTGTACGAACATTCATAACAAAGCTCATTTACGATCAGTAAAAAGTGCAAAGATCACCTTATGAATGACCAAATGATCGTTCATTGGCTAATCACATTTTTTATGCCACCATCTAGTTTGTAAACAGGAGATGTGCTGCCGACATGATGCAAATGCATTGGGACGAGCGATCGCAGAAACAATTGTTTGTCCACATACTAAATGATAATTTCTTTGTTTGCAGGGAGAAACGTGCGCCGATCGACATGCTGTATTGTCTTTATTGCTAATTTTAAAGGTAGTAAACCACCTCTAGGCTAGGTACTCACCATGTTTGGCCATACAGTTCCCCTTAAGGCTCTGTTCACACCTCAGTTAGTTATTTTTCATCTGGCTTCAATTGCTTTTTGACGGTCAGAATAGTGTAGCATTCTGCACTATTGTATCCAGCGAAAAAATGTATATCTGAAGGAAACATGACTGACATATTATAAGTCAAAAAAGAAAAAATGGATCTGTCATATCAGAAATTATGACGCAAGTATGAACAAAGCCTATACCTGGCTGCAAGTGTTCAATTTCCCTGCAGCACCACCACAGGTAAAATTAAGCATTACACCATGCCCATTCATATTAATGGGGTATCTGTGTAATACAGGACAAGACAGGTTCTCCAGAGTGAGAGACGCTCTGTGTAACTGGTCAAAAGATGAGGATCCTGAACAGAGGACCCCTTCTATCAACTCAGAATTCCCTAATAGGGTATATAAAAATAGGTTTTATAAACTAGACAACACCTTTAATATATTTTGTTGCCTTGCAGGACTTGTGGGATGTAATAGTAATTATTTCGGATTTTGATGCATTTTTAAGGTTTAATTTCACCAAAATATTTTTGCCCAAGAGATATAAAATTTTATCATTTCTATCCATACAGAGCACAAAACATGACATTCTGTCTATTTTTGGGGGGGATTAATAAGTAAACATCTTGAGCATATCAGAACTTTACTAAAATCTTGTTTTTGTTCCTTTCTTTCTTTTTTTCCTTACCTTCGTGTTCTGCTTTTTGAAGTATACGCTGTTAGAAAGCAGCGAGCTTCTGGACTGTCAGATAAACATAGGAAAGACTCAGTGTTTCGTTAGTGATAAACCGAATATAACAAAGGTGTTTGAAGAACTATAATTGCCAAAAACAGAACAATAAATGCTTGGACAGGGGATGAAATATGGAAGAATTTCTCCAGTATATGTGTCCTGCAGATATGATTGTCTACAATGAAAGTGTAGCCTCTATTTTAATGTCACCATTTAACTTTTACATTGCATTAATCAGAAAAGGAGAAATACAGATTTTAACAGAAAATCAAGCAATGTCCTTCGCATTTTAAAGACACATATGACGTTAATAAACCGGTCTTCATCGAACATAGATGGAAGTAAAGTGAGCCAGTAGTCGAATGATGGTTTCTGATGTTAAAGGGGTTGTCCAGGAATAAATTCTATTTATATTTTAACTTAATTGGACATATTTAAGTACATTTCTAATTTAATATCTGTTTATCTGTGGCAGCATTATTGTGTTCTGATCTGCGGTCACGTGACCGCACCGAGAGTACATTTTTAATTTCCTGTGACGTTCCATGTCTTTGCTCAGCCAGCACTTCCGGCTGAGAAAGGCACGGCATGTCATCAACTACATTTACAGGCAGTGGACCAGGCGGATGTTTCATGAGCTCTTCAGAGCTCCGCCTCCTCTGGTCCTGCCGCCTGTAAACATAGTTGATGACGTGCCGTGTCTCTACACAGCAGGAAGTACTGGCTGAGCAGAGACACGGAACGTTGTCTCTGCTTGTACACGCCCCCTCCTCCTCCTATATCGGTGTTCCCACACTGCCTGCCCATCTCCTCTCATCTCCCACCGCCCCTGATGGTATATACAGTTATAACAGGGGTTATATAAATACAGGGATGATGGCGGTTATATACAGGAATGATGGGGCCATCATCCCTGAATATAACTCTCATCGTCCCTTTGCATAATCCCCATCATCCCTGTGTATTACCCCCATCAACACTGTATATAACCCCCATCATCCCTGTATATAACCCCCATCATCCCTGTGTATCACTCCATCATCCCTGTATATAACCCCCATCATCCCTGTGTATTACCTCATCATCCGTGTATTACCTCATCATCCCTGTGGATGATGAGGTAATACACGGATGATGGGGGTTATATACACGGATGATGAGGTAATACACAGGGATGATGTGGTTATAAACAGGGATGATGAGGTAATACACAGGGATGATGGGGGTTATACACAGGGATGATGAGGTAATACACAGGGATGAGGGGGTTATATACAGGGATGATGGGGTTATATACAGGGATGATGAGGTAATACACAGGGATGATGGGGGTTACATATAGGTACATGTCTACAGATATGATGGAGTTATAGCATACCTGTGTATAATCCCCCATCATCCCTGTGTATTACATCATCATCCATGTTTATAACCCCATCATCCATGTGTATAACCACAACATCCCTGTGTATTACCCCCAACATCCCTGTGTATTACCCCCACATTCCTGTATATAAACTCCTCCCCCTGTGTGATAATTACTGGGTGTGTGACAGTGCAGGGAGTTTTTAGCATACAAAATGATAACACAAAAAGGTATAATACTGCCCAGGGTCCGTGTCAAGTCAAGTGTCCGAGATGATTTCAGTGTTCAAGTCCTGTGTTTGTGTCAAGTCAAGTGTTCAAGACGACTTCCAGTGATCAAGTCTGGTTATCCAGAATAAGCCAGCTTTTGTTAGTCCGGTACTAAACAGCTTCTGATAATCCAGCACAAGCCTGCCTTCTGATAGTCTGGCACAAACCAGCTACAAACCAACTACTCTTGTCCTAGTGTCTATCATAGACTTTCTGCTTGACCAGCTGCTACTCCGCTGTGGTGGAGTGGCCCAGTGGGTCCACATACCCCATAGCCGTGACACTTTATTTGGCTCTAATAATAACAATGCTACACAGTGCCAAAATAATACCTACCATACTGTTAGAGATGAGCAAATCGATTTACCTGTTTTCCTAGTCATAGGTATGTTGGTCCATAGAGTACAATGGAAGAACCAATTCCCCTATTATTCTCCGAAATTCACCAAAAGCATACTTCAAACCTGGCAAATAAATTTGTCAATGCATCCTAATAGCTGACAACATGTGTACAGACTAAACAATCCACTCACCTCTAGTCATAATTTAAGTTTGAGATAAGCTGAAAAGAAAGGAGAATGTTTAAAGTGAGGTGAGAATGGTGGGTGGAGGAGGACCCGTGCTATAATACAACCCTGGTTATATGGACTAAAGTACATCAGCAAGGACAATTGACAATAGATTATAAAGTTGCCTATACATTATTCTAATCTGAACTGAAGTCTTATTTTCAAAATTCTGGGTTATAGCTAGGTTTAAAGGCAGCACCGGACATTATTCCCTCTTTTCCCAGCAACTACCTGAATCAGGACAATGGTAGCATTCTCAAGATAAGGCTTTGATACAGCAAGGTGTCATCACACAACTTCTATTAGAATAGTGTTCCCCAACCCATGTAGCGCTGGAGCCATATGTAGCTCTCGGTCCCCCTGAAGTTCTAACTGTACCCTAGTGGTCCCAAGGGGGGTTAAAACATTACTAAAACTTGGTCATAACTTTAATGTGCTTTTCCCTTTTAATATTGAGTGTGGCTTAACACCATCTGTGTTATTCAAAAGTGACTCACGACCGTCAATAGGTTAGGGTCCCGCTGGAGTTCACCAAGCTACAACAAGGCAAGAAAGCAATCGGAAGTAAGTGGGTTTTCTAAACCAAATATAATACTAATGGTAAAGTTTACAGATTTAAGGAAAGATTAGTTGCAACGTGTTTCTTGCAAAAGTGTGGCCAAGATTATGATGTTACATTTTCTCCAGTTGCCAAACAAACCACATTCAGGACTTGGCTGTAGCAGCTGTGCAAAAGATGACATGTTGGCATTAAAAGAGTCTTTCTAAATTGTGAGGAGTTGTACTTGCCCCAACATAAAGATTATATCAAAAAGAGCACTTTATTTGTGTAACATCCATGGCCACGAACCGTCGGGATTACTCACCCCTCGACGGCCGCAGCCATGGTGACCGCTGGCCAGCATCTCCTCCCCAGGAGATGCCAGCGCTCACTTCCGCTCCACTCTGCTGTGTCCCGTAGGGTGCGCGCGCACGCTCGCGCCCCGGCCTTAAAGGGTCAGTAGGCGCACATGTAAAACATCATTAATTAGCCCATAATCACCCTCGACTATAAGAAGGACTCTGCCCTTTTACTCCTTGCCTGAGCGTTGTTCGTAGTATCCCGTATTGTAGTTGTTCCTGTGCCTGCTATTGTGTTGGAGTCGAGTTCTACCATCGGCCACATCTGCTGTGTTACACCACGTCAGGTGTCATCTGTCTCGTCTGCATCACCTGCCGTCAAGATCCCATCTGTGCCTAGCCATTGCTACTGTCTGGACTATCACAGGTACCCTTGTGCTTGGACTATATATATATTGACTTTGTACACTGTAGTTTGGCCAGCTGCCATCCCGCTATGGCGGTGCGGCCCAGTGGGTCCACACACCCACAGATCGTGACAGTTTGTAACTGCAAAAATCTCTCTATTGGCTCCCACAATCAGCAAGGGCATGGAACACTAAGATGAATAAAGTCTTGTTGGAGGAGGTATTTAAGAAAGTCAAGCTGATCCATGTTTATACTCAAAATCTGCAGATGAGACATGGATGTACCTTCGATTTAATATAGAAGAGACAGAAATGACAAAGTTACTGTAGGTAAAGTTCTAAACCAACATTTTGAAACAAAGTACCTTTGAAGTGAGACAAATTATATGGGAATCCAAATCCTGGCAGATGAAGATGGGAGTTCTAAAATCAGCTCAGTACTGAATCAGTTTGGGATGTCAGAAGCCAAAGGGGTATCAACACCTAGGTATCCACCCTACTTGAAGTTGGAAGGAGAAGATGATCTATTACATTTAGATGCAGCAAACTTTAAGGGTCAATGCACACAATGCGTATTACGTGCGGTTTTGTCATGCATATTTGCGTGCTGCAAAACCGCAGTGTAATACAGTACCAGCATAGTCAATGAGATTCCAGGACATCTCATGTACACGCTGCAGTATTTTTCTGCACGTAAATGGACTTGCAGTGTGGATTTCAATATCCGCAGCATGTCAATTTAGCTCACGTTTCCACTTGCGAATTGTATAAGCCTAGTTCTGAAGAAAATCGCTACAAAATCCGCAGCATGAAAACGCGCCGAAAAACTTATAAAAACGTAAAAACCGCACCGAAAATGCATCGAAAAACACACGATTAGATGCATTTTTTTACCTGTGAATTTCCTGCATATTGCAGCGGTTTTGGTGCATATATTCCGCAGCAAAATACGCAACTTGTGCATGTAGCTTAAAGGTTAACTAAACTTTTGAAAAAACTTTTGACATATAATAGTGACATGTCAGAAGATTTGATCAGTGGGGGTTCGAGCACTGAGACCCCCACCGACCGCTAAACGAAGCAACAGTAGCACTCAGGTGAGTGATGTCCTGCTTAGTTTCTGATCGGCTTTCCTCAGAGTGGTGTACAGGCTCAATAGAAAGTCTATGAGCCCGTACACCGCTCGCTTCTGTCGCTTTGTTTTAACGATCGGTGGGGGTCACACCAAAGAAAACTTCTGATATGTCACTATGACATGTGGCATGTGATGTGTTAAGTTTCATGTTAACGTTTGCTGCATCATGGTATTTAGCATGTTAAATGTCAAGTTAAAATTTGCTACATCTGTAACAATGAGCGTTACAGACAATCAGTGGGAGAACTTTTATACATAGCAACGTCTACTCACCCGGATATCACAACTACAATATAAATTCTCTGCCGACGTGTAAGTAAGCCACACCAAAGAGACTGGAACACAGTTAAAAGAGTCTTTTCTCTTGAGTCTGAAGCAGACTCAAAATATAAATCTAAAGCTATTTGCTAAAGGAGAAAAATCACAGGTTATGTGGATGCAGACTGGGCTGGAGACTCAAGTGATCATAAATCAACAAGTGGATACTCGTTCAAATTAGGAGAAAGTCCAATTTCCAGGTCCATCAGAAAGCAACCGTCGGTTGAATTATCATCTAAATAGGCAAAATGTGTCTCTGCAACTCATCCCAGCCAAGAAGAAAATTTGGTTTAACCAACTCTAAGGCTGGGTTCACACGACCTCTTTTCAGACGTAAACGAGGCGTATTATGCCTCGTTTTACGTCTGAAAATATGGCTACAATACGTCGGCAAACATCTGCCCATTCATTTGAATGGGTTTGCCGACGTACTATGCAGACGACCTGTAATTTACGAGTCGTCGTTTGACAGCTGTCAAACGACGACTCGTAAATTGACTGCCTCGGCAAAGAAGTGCAGGGCACTTCTTTGCTACGTAATTTGAGCCGTTCTTCATTGAAGTCAATGAAGAGCAGCTCAAGATTACAAACGTCAAAGACGCCTCGCATAATACGAGGAGGAGCTTTTACGTCTGAAACGAGGCAGCTGTTTTCTCCTGAAAACAGTCTGTCTTTTCAGACGTAAAAGCCTCTCATCGTGTGCACATACCCTTAGGGTATGTTCACACGCTTAACAAAAAACGTCTGAAAATACGGAGCTGATTTCAGAGAAAACAGCCTCTGATTTTCAGGCGTTTTTGAAGCTGAAAATTAAATTTGGAGCTTCTTTTGAGGCTTCTTTTCAGGCATTTTTTGAGGCATTTTTGGAGCTGTTCAATGAAAAACGGCCCCAATTACGTCCCAAGAAGTGTCCTGCACTTCTTTTGACGAGGCTGTATTTTTACATGCCGTCTTTTGACAGCGAAGCGTAA
This sequence comes from Rhinoderma darwinii, assembly GCF_050947455.1. Classification (NCBI taxonomy): domain Eukaryota; kingdom Metazoa; phylum Chordata; class Amphibia; order Anura; family Rhinodermatidae; genus Rhinoderma; species Rhinoderma darwinii. The sequence continues at coordinate 57,736,226 of NC_134690.1, read as the reverse complement.
AATGACAGGTTGTCGGCACAGTACATCGTAAAGCCCATTGAACGTAATGGGCAGATGTTTGCCGACGTATTGGAGCCGTTTTTTCAGACGTAATTCGAGGCGTAAAACGCCTCCATTACGTCTGAAAATAGGTCGTGTGAACCCAGCCTTAGGGTATGTTCACACGTAGTCAACCAAAACGTCTGAAAATCCAGAGCTGTTTTCAAGGGAAAACAGACCCTGCTTTTCAGACGTTTTTTTACCAACTCGCATTTTTCGCGGCGTTTTTCGCGCCGTTTTCGCTGCGTTTTTTACGTCCGTTTTTGGAGCTGTTTTCATTGGAGTCTATGAGAAAACAGCTCCAAAAACGTCTGAAAGAAGTGTCCTGCACTTCTTTTGACGAGGCTGTATTTTTACGAGTCGTCGTTTGACAGCTGTCAAACGACGACGCGTAAATAACAGGTCGTCTGCACAGTACGTCGGCAAACCCATTCAAATGAATGGGCAGATGTTTGCCGACGTATTGGAGCCGTATTTTCAGACGTAAAACGAGGCATAATACGCCTCGTTTACGTCTGAAATTTGGCCGTGTGAACATACCCTTAGAGTATCGTTGTGAATTACCAACTGGATTACCAACTAAGCCAACAGTGATTTATGAAGACAACCAAGGATGTATTAAACTTGCCAGCAGTAAGGGTATGTGCACACGATGAGAGGCTTTTACGTCTGAAAAGACAGACTGTTTTCAGGAGAAAACAGCTGCCTCGTTTCAGACTTAAAAAGCTCCTCCTCGCATTATACGAGGCGTCTGTGACGCTCGTAAATCTTGAGCTGCTCTTCATTGACTTCAATGAAGAACGGCTCAAATTACGTTGCAAAGAAGTGCCCTGCACTTCTTTGCCGAGGCAGTCAATTTACGCGTCGTTGTTTGACAGATGTCAAACGACGACGCGTAAATTACAGGTCGTCTGCACAGCACGTCGGCAAACCCATTCAACCCATACGTGGGCAGATGTTTGCCGACGTATTGTAGCCCTATTTTCAGGCGTAAATCGAGGCATAATACGCCTCGTTTACGTCTGAAAATAGTTCGTGTGAACCCAGCCTAAGAAGATCAATGCAAGAACCAAGCATATTGAGTAAAACATCACCACCTGCGTGATTTAGAGGAATCGAGTTTGTTTACTGTGAGGGCTGATTCAGACGACCGTGGCGTTTTTGCGCACCCAAAACACGCAGCGTTTTGCCTGCACAAAAGCCACTTACCTGCTCCGTGAGGCAGCATCATATGATGCGCGGCTGCGTGCTTTTCGCGCAGCCGCCATCATTATGACACGCCATTCGGATGTTTGTTAACAGAAAAGCACTTGTGCTTTTCTGTTTACATTCATCCTTTTGACAGCTGTTGCGCGAAACAGGTAGTTCGCACGGAAGTACTTCCGTGCGACCTGCGTGGTTTTCACGCACCCATTGACTTCAATGGGTGCGTGATGTGCGAAATACGCGGAGATATTGAAGGCGCCGCGCTTTTTACGCAGCGGACAAACGCTGCGCAAAAAGCACGGACTGTCTGTACTGGCCCATAGACTTCTATTGGTCCATGCGTGCCGCGTGAAAACCACGCGACCTGCACGGACGCAATTCACGGCCGTCTGAATCAGCCCTGAGACTGACAAGATGATAGCTGATGCTATGACAAAGACACTACTGAGACCCAACTATGAGGAATACAGTTGTTTCCAGTGGACGGCATCTGCCAGTGGCTTTCTCCAACATAAATACAGGTATTGCCTCCATTGACTTGTCCTGTCAACTTACTGATACCAACAGATCTTCCTACAGATATGTCTCTCCCGTTGGCTACCTTTTAGATGGCATTTGAAGAGAATTTGATAGTGATATTTTAATATTTTTCCAAAAAGAGAATTTCCGAAGTCTTCCCACTTTTTTAATTGCAGTATTCCAGTGAGGCCCTAATAGCCACCAAACTTTACCAATTGTATACTAAATCTGTTTAGGAATAGAAATCCTCTGTTACAATGTAGGCTTAAAAATTTCATGTTCACACGTTCCATATTTAATCTAGAAATCCACAGCAAAATATGCAATAAAATGTACATAAAATAGATTCACACTGCGGAAAATCAACAACATTTCCATCCCGTGTGAATCCAGCTTGGGGATACAGTCACACAGATATTGTTGCAGAAATTTTCTGAGTGAAAATCAGTTCCATTCATCTGAATGGAACTTGCAGAAATTCATACACCTGCTGCAGAAAAAAACACTTTCAGATGAATGGAACTGATTTTCAGAAGTTTTTTTCAACAAAATCAGCCACGTGTGACTGCACCACTAGGCCTGATTTACACAGTGCGGATTTGCTGCAGATTCTGCATGCATTTTTAAGCCAAAACCAGAATTGGATCCAAGAGAGGAGACACTTTCGCTCCTTGTTTTGGCTTAAAAAATACATGTTGATCAACGGTGATGTAGTACTGGAATAGTTATTAGTATGTTATACATTGGTTAATGTATTGTTTGTGATGTCTCCCACAGTTATTGGATAATTAACTACCGTAAAGGGCAAGATTTGTTACATTACATGTGGGTACTCTTCTTTGTCAGGATTCTATTGCCTTTGCGTCACCAGCAGGTGATTTATTTTGCCTTTGTCTTTACCCATACGTTAAATGTTAAAAGTCTGTAATTCTACGTTAATTTGCTCCAAATCACGCAGTATAATAACTGTATGTTATGTTATGTATTATTTACTGTTGAATAAAAAGAGATTTTTAAAAAAAAAATACATGCAAAATCTGCAGCAAATTTTCACTGTGTAAACAAGGCCTTTTATTTCTCCTCCCTCTTGCATCCGATCCTGTGATTGACTCCTAAAACAGCATCAAAACTGCCATGAAAACTGGATGTGCGATTCCAATCTTTAAGTGTACCTGTAAAGTTTTTCAACTGCAAATATAAGCATATTCATAATGTATAGTAATTACTGATATCCTATTGTTTTCCTCCTGTTGTTCCGTCTTCACTCCTATCTTCTTCTGATTTGCCTGCTGTTATTTGAGCTCTGCACGCTCGTTGTAAAGAGGAATCCGTATCCAGCTCTTAGAGACACAGGATACGGATTCTAGGAAGAACAGATGCATCTTGGGAGCCACGCAGGAAGTGTGCGCGCTCCCGATGCAGGCTTCTGTTAGTATAGAATAGCGGCCACTGCTGGCCACTAAGAGACAGAGACAGAAGCAGGCATTTCTGAATGCTGTTTGGATGCCCTGCCAAGTGCATTCATGACAGGGTTGCCAACCGTCTGTAAATTTAAGGACAGTCCGCAAAAATGGGTGTTTTTTTCTGCCGTCCGTAGCGTCCGGCAAAAAAAAGCGGCATCTGGGATTTTTCGGCAATCTCCCGGAACTTTGCACTGCGCATGCGCCAAAATATACAAGTGCAGTGCAAAGGAATAGTAGGCCGTGGCCGGGCATATTTTCAGATTCTGCGGAATCTGAAAATATGCAGGCCAGCCATGCCAAGTGAGGTCAGTGCTGGGAGTGGTCCAATCCAGTCACCTGACGAGGTCAGGGGGCTTAGGTCAGGTGACTGCACTGATCCAGTCCTGTGCCATCACCGACCTCATTCAAAAGTGATCCTCCGCCACTTCGCTTTGCCGCATGACAACCTCCTGACGGTGAGTGGTGTCGGGCAGAGCTATCTACAAGGGGGAGCTCTGTGGCGCTATCTACAGTGGGCTGTGTGTGGCTATCTACAAGGGGGAGCTGTGTGGCGCTATCTAAAGGGGGGAGCTGTGTGGCTATCTACAGGGGGCTGTGTGTGGCTATCTACAAGGGGGGCTGTGTGTGGCAATCTACAAGGGGGAGCTGTGTGGCGGTATCTACAAGGGGGAGTTGTGTGTGGCACTATATACAAGGGGGGTTGTGTGTGGCGCTATATATAAGGGGAGGCTGTGTGGCTATCTACAATGGGGGCTGTGTGGCGTGTTATCTTCAGGGGGCACGGTTACTGAGGGGGGCACTTTTATTATGTCGAGCACTGAGTGATCATTATTACCATAAGGGGCACTGTGGATTATGACTTTGTTTAGAGGATGGGGTATATGTGAGGAGGGTGCTGGAAAAGCGAGAAACCAACATGTCTGTGTGTCAAATTCTGCAGAGACGAGTCGTGGCTGGAATAAGTCGTCACAGTGGTCTGGGCCGGATGGAGAAAAAAGGGGAAAGTGAATTACTCTAATCAGAGAAAACATCACCTAAGTTAGGGGGGGAAAGCTACAAGCAGAGCTGTGATTCGTCACTCCTAGAACCCTGCACAGTGCACAGGCAACGATTTTGTAATGTGTCTGTAAAAATTTTGGTCTGTCCATGAATTTTAGCTCAGAAATTTGTCCAGAAATTTGTGGAGGTTGGCAAACCTGGTTTATGAGTAGACACGCTCGGCAGCACGGGAACTAAGGGAACTATGCTGGGCACAGTTTCCTTAGTTCACGTCAGGACCTGGAAGTGACCGCCCATTAAGACAGCACGCCATAGCAGAATGAACATCTTTGGCTGGAATAGGACCATGGGAGATAACTACGGATAGGAGTAAGGTAGAAGCACAATTTATATAGTGTTTTAATTGCATTTCCAAGTAGGATTAAGCTATGGATTTTATTATTTTTGGGACACATTTTGGAGGTACACTTTAATAATAAATAAACCACGACAATCGTACAATGCATATATAAAACAAACAGCTATACATCTTCCTAAGTAAACAAGCATGGACACCTTTTAACTAATTAAATCTATTTTTGTAATGGGCGACGCTAAGCCTGTCTAATATCTATGTAACTGTGTGCCACTCTGTTTTTAGTTTTCCAGGTAAAGAAATAAATAAAATACTTCCAATTACAAAAAAAAAAGATAGAAAAAAAGTATGAGTCGACTCAACATCTGCTCCTATTCTTTCCTTTCAATGATAGGAAGGATGGATAATCAGACCACACTGCTGCTGTTAATTGTAAAAACCATTAGTAAAATTCCAGGTGCTGTTTACTATGTAACCATTGTAGTACCGCATACAGAAATCAGTATCTCAGCAACATCGTTCGCCTGCCCCGAGGCTTGGAGATTGTGCTTTTTTTATTTTCAAAGACGGTTCCAGTCTCCATTTACTGGTAATGAAAGAACTAGTTCTACACCTGCAGCGTCTGAGGCAGTAATTCCTGATATTACCTAGACCTCATAAGGATAGGCCTTTTTGCAAACCATTAACGTTGTAACATTTACAATCCATTAGAAATAATTTAAACATCCTTTTCATTCATACTAACCATACCATGTTTGCATCACACTCTCCCAACCGTGAAAAAAAAGCTTGACAAGAAAAGCACTATAAATAAGTGGTGTTAGATTATACGTTGTGCCAATGGTGGTTTTTTTTCTTTCAATAAATGAATTACTATTATTTATTTATTTAGCAGCATTATTTTTGTGTTAGTGTACAATGTGGTACAATACGAGTGCTTGAATGTACAATACGACACAATCTTTATAATAAAACATGCTAATAACTAGTCAATCTAATAAACAATGTCTTCAGAAAATGTTAGGCATACAATACACTTATTTCTCTATTTCAATGTATAATGTGCAGATGTCTAAAACTTAGGACTCATGTTCACGGCCTTTATACGACTCTGTTCAACTTCTTGTTGTGCAGAGCTATAGTACGACATCTATAGAAGTCTTTGGAGGCATAGTGTGCCCCCTTATGCCTCCAGTGTCTTTTTTCTGTCTGATTCCATATATAACTAATCATTTCACCATACAGTGACCACATATCAGTTCTACTCTGGCACTCTGCAGGGTATGATCATGATGTATATATAAATAATGCAGTACAGTTGAATCCATTGATTCACAGGTGATATCTTCTCTCTTTGGGGTAGCTCACTTTGACTTTTCTTCTCTATTTGGCCGAGACTTCTATGATGACTTCTCCCGACCATGACTCGTTTCTGCAGAGTTTGCTGGCCCCATTAGAGCACCACACAGGTAATAGTGGCACCCCTTAGTGCATCATGCAAAAATAGTGGCCCTTTAGTGCTTCACATAGTAGTACTGCCCCCTTGTGTGCCCCCATACCATAATAGTGTGCCATGTGTGCCCCCACACAGTAATGCTGCCTCCTGTGTTCTCCGCTTTAATAGTGCCCACACACAGTAACATTTCCCCCCAGTATTGGTGCTCCTTAGTGTCCTCCACACAGTATTTGTGCACCCCACTAAGTAATTGTGTCCCCCACTAGGTAATGGTGCCCCCTTAGTGCCGCCGCTCAGTAATGGTGCTGAGTGCCCCTTAATGAAAAATGGTGCCCTTTAGAGCCCCTACTCAGTATTGGTGTCCCTTAGTGATCCCAATCATTGTTGATGTCCCGTATTCCGTGCACTCAGTGATGGTGCCTCCTTAAAGCCCTCACTCAGTAATGGTGCCCCCTTAGTGACCCCCACTCAGTCATGGTGCCCCTTTAGTGTTCTAAGGAAAGATATAAATAGACCTTATTTCGCATATGGGTGTAGGTGTGCAGGAAAGACACTTTCAAAGTCTTTCAATGGCCAAAAATGTAAAGATGCACGCCAGTAAGGATGACAACCGTATTTATGATAGAAAAATAAATATATTTTTCTTCAGATAAAAATTGTGATATACATAGCAAACACACATATGCATTAGTGTGTAATAGAAAAAGTCACCCAATATGCTGGAGTCCTCATGTGTACGATCGTCCGGTAGATGTTTCCTTATTCCGGGTAGATCTGTGGAGAGGAATCCTGCAGAGGTTCACGTGAGAAGACCGGTGCGGCGTCTAGTTGCGCCAAGTGCTGTTGCGACGTTTCGGGGTCCGCCCCATTTTTCAAGCAAGCGGAGTTACATTCAGTGCCGGTTTATATTGAAGGCTTACAGCTGGTGATTAAGACTAATGAGGTAAGTAAAAGTGTTTTTCTTTTTTATATATTGTGAAATATGTGTAGTGAATATTTAAAAACTGGCTTGATAATCTCTGAGTATCTGTATATTTAATATTACGTATTATTAGTCAATAGATAGTTTATTTTATAATTATGTCTAGAATGTAAATATATATATATTTATATTTTTTACAATATATATATGACTTATAACAGATACAATGGATATAAAGAGTAGTAATGTAACGTGCATATCGAAATTCTATTACTGTAAGGGGGGATTCACACGAGCGTGTATTCGGTCCGTGCGGGCCGCGTGGTTTTCATGCGGCACACATGGACCAATACAAGTCTATGGGGCAGTACAGACAGTCCGTGCTTTTAGCGCAGCGTTTGTCTGCTGCGCAAAAAGCGCGACAGGTTCAATAACTCTGCGTATTTCGCGCATCACGCACCCATTGAAGTCAATGGGTGCGTGAAAATCACGCGCACCACACGGAAGCACTTCCGTGGGACGAGCGTGATTCGCGCAACAGCAGTGAAAAGGATGAATGTAAACAGAAAAGCACCACGTGCTTTTCTGTTTCCGAACATCCAAACAGAGTGTCTTTGCGATGAGCGAAGCCGGACAAGCGAACCGAACTTCACCGGGTTCGGCCGAACTCGTTTTGGCCGAACCCGGCAAAAAAATTATCGGTACGCGACGTCAGGAGATAGTCACTGTCCATGGTGCTGAAAGAGTTAAACTGTTTCAGCACCATGGACCGTGACTTCCGATCCCAATATACATGAACCTGGAGAAAAAATAAAGAAGTTCTGACTTACCGCTAACTCCCGGCTTCTTCCTCCAGTCTGACCTCCCGGGATGACAATTAAGTCCAAGTGACAGCTCCAGCCAATCACAGGCCAAGCACAGGCTGCAGCGGTCACATGGACTGGCGCGTCATCCAGGGAGGTGGGGCCCGATGTCAAGAGAGGCGCATCACCAAGGACGCGTCACCAAGGCAACGGCCGGGAAGTTCTCGGTAAGTACGAACTTTTTCTTTTTTTTCTACAGGTTTTGCGATATTGTGTTCGGCATTCACTGTCGAGGGTGCTGAAAGAGTTAGCTCTTTCAGCACCTTGGACAGTGACGGCCGTCGACTAGCCTCATCTCTATGATGGCGGCTGCGCGAAAATCACGCAGCCGCACATCAGACACGGATGACACACGCAGCTGTCAAATGGTTTTTGCGCGCGCAAAACGCAGCGTTGTTTGCGCGCGCAAAAACGCAACGTTCGTGTGTCTCTGCCCTAAGGATTATATTTGTATTTATATTTAATCCAATATGGAGATTTATATGTCTTGATTTTATATTATATTTAAAAAAGCAAGTATTGGCTCTAGATTATTTTCCCGTAAAGTATCTATTTTTTACTTATTATATATATGATATATAAAGACTTAGAACAAAACGTAAGATATTTGAATATATGTTATTATAGAAAGATTATAGAAAGTTTCCGAAGTTACAGGTTTCATTGAGACCGGTTGGGCTGAGGCTATTTAGGGTGTGTATCCAATAGACTTCTCACTGGAGAAGTTTTGTTTTAATGTGTTCGCTGTCAGACCCTTCTATTTCTTCTATTATGCACTATTTAAATTCATATACTTTGTGTTTCATTTCGGCAAAATGTTTTGCCACAGGGGTTTCTCCGTGTTTTCTTTTGGTCAGAGATATAAAAACTTAGAACAAAACGTGATATTTGAATATATATTATTATAGAAAGATTCCAAAGTTACAGGTTTCATTGAGACCTGTTGGGCTGAGGCTATTTAGGGTGTGTATCCAATAGACTTCTCTTTGTAGAAGTTTTGTATTAATGTGTTCGCTGTCAGACCCTTCTATTTCTTCTATTATGCACCATTTTAGTTCATATACTTTGTGTTTCATTTCAGCAAAATGTTTTGCCACAGAGGTTTCTCAGTGTTTTCTTTTGGTCAAAATAATGTTCCCAACTTAGTAACGGTGCCCCTTTAGTGTCCCCAATTTAGTAATGGTACCACCCTAGTGCCCGCCATTCAAGTCCCTCCCTCTTAGTGCATCCCACACAGTAATAGCCCAATAAAGACTAATACTCACGTAGCCCGGTTCCCACGCTGAATGAAGCTGGTCAATTTATTGGCCTGCCGTCTATGAGACCCTGGGACAGGATCCCTGCCATGATGTCACTGCATCGGGCCGGCCTGCAGAATGGACCTGCCCCGGCGTCTCATAGGCTGTATGCTTACAGTGGCATGTAGCGTAAAAGAGTGAAGGATAAAGCAGGCAGCCGACAATGCCTTGCCCTGCAATTGGATTCAACTATATTTGCGTCCTGAGGAGATGTGCCCCGAATTCAAGGTACTAGGCATTCCCCTGTTGTTGCATGCTCCATCTGCGCTATACGGAGGCACCATACAGTAACACACTCAGGTCTATACACAACCTGACCTTTTCATAGATACCTCCACTCCTTCTTGTCCTCAACTAGCTACCCTTGCTGCATCAATCTGCAGTCGATATTCATGTTGGCTTTAACACTGTCTGGGTGATTGATTCATTATTTTTTTTTAAAGGTACATTTTATTAAGAACATAAGGGAATATATATATGAGGTGTACAACACAACAGTATATAGGTATATACCTATCTGAAGACAGTAGTATACAAATATAGAACAAAATTAACCCCTTAATGACCGGGCATGTTTGTACCTTAATGACCAAGCCAGATTTGTCAAATCTGGTATGTCTGACTTTATCAGAGAATAACTCTGTGAAAGTTTTGAATATCCAAGTAATTCTGACATTGTTTTTTCGTCACATGTTGTACTTTATTTTAGTGGTAAAAGTAGACTGATACGATTTGCGGAAATTAATGAAAAAATAGAAAAATGGAAGAAATTTTGTAAAAATTACCATTTTCCCCTATTTTTAACTGCAATATGTCACATATGTACACACATACTGTACAATTTTTTTAATTAAATATATATTTCTATCTCTTTACTCCATTTTGGCAGCACTTTTGAAAAAATAAAATAAATTTTCAGCAATTTAGAGGACTTACAAATTGAATAATAATTTTATAAATTTTGAAGTACATTTTGTTTTCCGGCACCAAGCCAGGTTTTCAGAGGCTCATAGGTCTCAGAGTGATGGAAACCCCCACAAATGACCCCATTTAGAAAACTAGACCCCTTAAGGTATTTACCTAAGGGTATAGTAAGTATTTTGACCCCACAGTTTTTTGCTAAATTTAATACATAGCAGGTGAAAAAAAAATAATTTCACTTTTTTTCATAAAAGTATCAGTTTGAAGACCAATTTCTTTGTAAAGCGACCATGAGAATGAAGAAACACACCACAAAATCTATCACCCTCTTTCTCCTGTTTTCAAAAATGCCCCCATTGTGACCCTAATGCGCTGCCTGGACACACGGCAGGACCCAAAATGAAGGGAGCACCCGGAGGCTTTCAGGACTCATATTTTGCTTGAAAATGTTTTAGGCCCCACTGTACATTTGGAGAAACTTTGAGCTGCCAGAACGATAGAAACTCCCCATAAACGACCCCATTTAGAAAACTAGACCCCATAAGGTATTTATTTAGGGGTATAGTAATTATTTTGACCCCACAGTTCTTTGCTAAATTTAATGCATAGCAGGTGAAAAAAATAATAATTTCACTTTTTTCATAAAAGTATTTGTTTGAAGACCGATTTCTTTGTAAAGCGACCATGAAAATGAAGAAACACACCCCAAAATCTATCACCCTCTTTCTCCTGTTTTCAAAAATACCCACATTGTGGCCCTAATGCGTTGTTTGGACACACGGCAGGGCCCCAAAGGAAGGGAACACCCGGAGGCTTTCAGGACTCATATTTTGCTTGAAAATGTTTTAGGCCCCAATGTACATTTGGAGAGGCTTTGAGCTGCCAGAATGATAGAAACTCCCCATAAACGACCCCATTTCGAAAACTAGACCCCTTAAGGTATTTATCTAGGGGTATAGTTAGCATTTTGACCACACAGGTTTTTCGCTAAATATATTGAAATTAGTCTGTAAGAATTAAAATGTACTTTTTTTCTGAAACAACATAGAAATTTTTATTATTTACAAGGAATAACGAAGAAAATGCACCCCAACATTTGTAAAGCAATGTCTCCCGATTACGACAATACCCCATATGTGGTAATAAACTGCTGTTTGGACCCACAGCAGGGCTCAGAAGGGAAGGAGCGCCATTTGGATTTATGATTTTGCTGGAATGGTTTTCGGTGCCATATCGCATTTGCAATGCACTGGAGGGACCAAAACAGTGGAAACCCACCAAAAGTGACCCCATTTTGGAAAAACCTTCAAGGAATTTTTCTAGGGGTATAGTGAGCATTTACACCCCACGGGTCTTTTGCAGAGTTTATTAGAATTAGGGCGCGAAAATTAATATCAAAATTTTTTCCACTAAAATGTTGCATTTTCTCATTTTCACAAGGGATAAAGGAGGAAAAAAACAACCATTTTTTTATAAAGCAATTTCTCCCGAGTACGGAAATACCCCACATGTGGTCATACGTTTTTTCATTAGAAATGAATTAACCCTTTCAGGACTGATCCATTTTTTGCTTTCATATTTTAGATTTTCAATCCCCGCTTTCCAAGAGCCATAACTTTTTTATTTTTCCATCAATAGAGTGGTGTGAAGGCTTATTTGTTGCGGGACAATCTGTAGTTTTCATTGGTACCATTTTGGGGTACATGCGATTTTTTTTGATCACTTTTTATTCAATTTTTTTGCAATCCTGAGCAAAAAACAGGAATTCTGACACCGTTTTTTTAGGTTGTTTTTTTTGCGGCGCTCACCGTACGCAATAAATGACATTTTTAATTTATTTTGCGGGTTGGTACGATTACGGCGATACCATATGTATATAGGTTTGGTCCTTTTTTTTAGCGTTTGCGCAATAAAATGACTTATTTATAAAAAAAAAAAATTCTGTGTCACCATATTCTGAGAGCCATAATTTTTTAATTTTTTAGTCAAAAAAGCGGTGTAAGGGCTTGTTTTTTGCGGGACGGATAGAAGTTTTTATTGGTACTATTTTCGGGTACATGCGACTTTTTGATCACTTTTTATTCTTTATTTAGGGAGCGGTGGTGACCCAAAAAATTGCGATTCTGTCGTAGTTTTTTATTGATTTTTTTTGGGGTGTTCATCGTGCGGGAAAAATAACTTTATAGTTTTATAGTTGGGTTCGTTACGAACGCGGTGATACCAGATATGTGTACTTTTTTAACGTGTTCATTTTTTTTCTATGATAAAAGTCTTATTATAGGAAAAAAAGCATTTAGTGTTTATAGAACTTATAACTTTTATTTTTACACTTTTTTTAAAACATTTTTATTACTTTTTTTTACTTTTTTAACTTGTCCCACTAGGGGACACTTAGTCTTGCAGCTTTGATCGCTGCTAGAGTACATTACACTACACACGTAGTGTAATGTACTCTAACTGTCATTGTGACGTGACTGTCACACTGACAGGAAGCAGAGGAGGAACGGCCGGAGGCTGTTCCTCCGAGGCTTCCGTGCATGGCAACCCGGAGGTCATTATCTGACCTCCGATTGCCGTGACAAGCATCGGTAGCCCCCACGATCACTTCGTGGGGGCTGCTGATGTGCTTCAAACCACTTAAATGCGGCGACGGCAATCCGTCGCCGCACTTAAGGGGTTAACTGCCGAAATCAGCGGCGATGGTCCGCTGTCCGGCAAGACTGATGTCTCAGCTGTCGGGGACAACTGTCAGCGCGGGTCTGTCACTCTGTGTTTACACAGAGTGACAGTTTGAAATGCGGACGAAAATGTACGTCATGGTGCGGGAACTAGCAGCCGACCATGACGTACATTTTCGTCCTTGGTCGTTAAGGGGTTAAAACAATAACAAAAAACGAACAACTTTTCAGTACGTTCCATTGCATTATAAATTCAAATACAATATCGAGTGGAGGAACGTGTGGATCAGTAGAAGACACTAGCAACCCATGACTCAAATATGCCTAGCAGAAATATGAAGTAGGGGAAGGTGGGGAAGCTAAAGACATTAGTTAGTATGGGGGTTAGCTACCCAGGATTGACATATTTTTGTAAATTGATCTGGGCGCCCCCGTGCTTCATATGTTAGTTTGAAAAGAGGGAGATTGGAGTTTACTAAAGTAATCCAAGCTTGTAACATAGGAATCATAGGGTGCTTCCATTTGAATAGTTTAGTTTTTTTTCAAATAAAACAATAAAAGCATCATAAGGGATCTGGTAGCCATGACAGCAATAAGGTCTTCCACCAAGAGAAGCAAGCAGACGTTGGGATCTAAGATACGGGGAAGTCCAACTTTTAATTCAATAAATTCCATTATTTTAGTCCAGATATCGTAGATAACTGGGCACTCGCAAAACATGTGGAGAACATAACCATACTCCTACGGCAGCATGGGCACACAGGAGAAGGAAGTTTTCCCATCCTAAACAATTTACAGGGAGTATAGTAGATTTGATGAAAGAATTTTACTTGAAGGAGACAATCTCTAGCCGATATCAATGGACCAGCCAAGGCATCTAACGAGGTGTCACGCAGAAGTTGCTTGTAAAGTGTGGACATAGGGTTGACCAATACCTCCTGTGTCACCCAATGCTCCACCGGAGATGTACACATCCTGACATTATAGCCTGAATTGTGACCAGAGGGCGGGATATGGCGCGTGGCCCTTAGCTGTTGAAAAGTAGCAATTTTACCCTCTATCACCCAGAGTTAGTAGTTCTAGGTTTGCCCAATCACCAGGGTTAGGGAGTTATCATATGTGTGTCAGAAGCGGATTATACCGAGCGGTGTCCTAGACGACCAGGACACCTCCTCAGACCAGAATAGCATGAGTGATCTCTGCCAAAGGTTGTTTGCATCGGGACTGTAAGTAGGTACCCTGGGGGGCTGACTGCCTATATAGTGAGTTTACTAGGGCTTTATAGAAACCTAGTATGGTGGCCTCTAGATCTGTAGATGGGTTAAGATGTCTATGTGTGAACCACCACCAAACATACACTAGTTGACTAGCCAAAAAATATAGATACAGGTTCAGCAAGGCCAAGCCACCATGCTCTGTGGGCAATTGGAGCATACCAAGAGCAATCCAGGGGACCCCACCCGCCCAGATAAAGGATCTGAGATCCTTGTCTACTTTATAGTATATTGTGAGGGGTAACCATACAGGAAAGTTATGAAAAAATAGTATAGGAAGATGAGAGGTTAGAAAACAACCTTCTTAGGTTAATGTCAGTGGCTTTACCGGACATAAAGCCAGATTGGTCAGTGTGAATAACATGAGATATTACTTTCTGTAAACGCAGGCCCAACATTTTCGCAAAAATCTTAACATCACAATTGAGGAGTGAAATGGGTCTATAAGATCCACAGTCTCGTGGACCTTTATAGTGTTTGGTGGTTAACACTATGAGGGCTTCTCTCATAGATGAAGGGAGCGTCGTCCCATCGCCTAAAGACTGGAACAAGGTATGGAGTTGAGGAGCTATCATATCTAGATGCAGTTTATACCATTCTATGGAAGACCATCTAGACCAGGTGTTTTTCTATTTGCCATGGACCCAATGGCTGCCATAATTTCTTCTATAGTCAAGTCAGCCTCCAAAAGACTAACATCCTCCCCATCTAGGACAGCACCAGGGCAGAAGCTAGAGCAATACAGTGAATGGTCAGCCCGCGTGTATGTGAGGAAATGGCTCGTATCACAACCCTTCTCATGTACATCTTAAAAGTATCCCATACCAAGCCATATTCCATTGAATTAGCATTTACAGACCAGAAGCTAGGTAATTCAAAGTCTAAAGCAGCCACAAACTCTTTACAGGAAAGTCATGGGGGACTCAATCTCCAAATTGTGCGTTTTGCCCTCTCAGGAAACCCTACAGTGAGAAGCAGGGGGAAAATATGTGAATTACCTCTAGGGAGTTACTTGACATCCACCACAAAGACAAGGAAGGCCGTATTCCCAAAATCTAGATCTATTCTAGAAAATGATCTGTAGGCCGGCGAATGGCATGAGTAGGCCTGGGATATAGGGTGGCGCATGCGCCAGACCTCTGTGAAATAATTTGTGTCAGCCCATGCACTTAGAGGAGAAGTAATCGCCGCGGTCCCGCCCAACCTATCGCACTCTGGAGAGAGGAGGAGATTGAAATCTCCAAGTAATAAAAGGGGGCAGGGCCCAGATCCATCACCAACTCCATCACATCATTTAGTAGCTGTATTGATGCCGGAGGAGGGTTGTAAACATTCACTATAATAAATTATGTAAGGTATACGTGTCATAGTATAATAACAATTCTCCTTCTAGGATCAGTTTTAACAGAAGTGACCACACATTGGAGAGATTTGTGGATCAGCAAGGAGACCCCACAGTAATAGCTGAAAAAAAGATGCATGACATCCATATTTAACCCAGGGCCTATGAATGACTGTTAGTTTAGAAACCATCAAGTGAGTCTCTTGAAGGAGTATCATTCGAGGACTATAACTTGAGAGGAAATTGAATACCATAGATCTCTTGAATTTATCATTGAGACGTCTAAAGTTCCAGGAGATAATCCTAAGGTGCTGTAAGGTCTCCATCATAGCAGTAGTAGTAGTAGGACAAACCCAAATAACATATGTAATTCAGGGGAATATGAAAACACGATCCGGAAGGGGGACTATAAATTCCAGCAATATGAGAAGTCAAGTCAAAGATCCACTGACATTTATACATTAATATATGAAAATATATGGAAAGCTAAAACAAACAACAAACAAACAAAGCCCAACCCACCCTACCCATCCCTCCAAACATGCGACAGATTTCATTCTCAATTGCAGTAACTATCTTGCACCAGGTAAAGGGAAAACTATGATTAGAAAATACTGTTAAACGGTTACATTTGTGAGGGGGTAAACCCCTTCCCCTAATTATATCACAAATCTAGGAAGCAGAGAAAATTGGCTCAGTGGACCATATGGTAAAAGACATGACTTTCAGATTAGGAAGACTATAGTCCATCTCCATATCAAAAGGTAATATAGAATCGAAGTAACTAAACTTGTCTCACATTACATACAGAGGTAGTACCTAGCATAGCTTCTAAGGATAGTTTGCGACATGTGGAACAAGTCATGCAGACATAGTGCACTCTTGTGCCAAGAGACATATGTCGTCCAGAGCAAAGGGTATATATTCCGTGGCGTCTTAACCACGTAAAAACATCCTCCGGTTTGTCCAAAAGTAGGGTTGAGCCATTGTGCAATAGCCTGAGTTTCAGAGGGTAGACCGAAGCGATTTTCTTCTCCCGCAGAGATTTCTTGGCCTCATTAACCCCTTAATGACCGGGCCATTTTGCACGTTAATGACCAAGGATTATTTTTTGTTTTTTCACAGTCGCATTCCAAGAGTCGTAACTTTTTTTTTATTCCGTCGACATAGCCGTATAAGGGCTTGTTTTTTGCGGGACGAGTTGTATTTTGTAATTGTACCATTTTTAGATGCTTATAACATATTGATTAACTTTCATTAACTTTATTTTAGGAGAGTATTGAAAATAAGCAGCTATTCCAACATTGATTTTCACGTTATAAATTTACGCCGTTTACTATGCAGCGTAAATAACATGTTCACTTTATTCTATGGGTCGGCACGATTACGGGGATACCAAATATGTAAGGGTTTTATATGTTTTCCTACGTTTGCACAATAAAAAGCCTTTTAGAAAAAAATTACTTGTTTTTGCATCGCCGCATTCCAAGAGCCGTAACGTTTTTATTTTTCCATCAATGTGGCCGTATGGGGGCTTGATTTTTGCGGGCCAAGGTGTAGTTTTCATTAGTACAATTTTGGGGTACATAGGACTTATAGATTAATTTTTATTTAATTTTTTATGGGGGGAATGGGAGAAAAGAGAGAATTTTGCCGTTGTTTTTTGCGTTTTTTTTTGGACGCCATTCATCCGGCGGTTTAATTAATGTGTTCATTTTATTGTTCAAGTCGTTACGATCGCGGGGATACCATATATGTGTATGTGTGATTTGTTTTGACACTTTTACTAAATAAAACCACTTTTTGGGCAAAAAAAGTTGTTTTATTTGATTTTCACTGTAATTATTTTTTTATTTTTTTTCACCAACTTTATTTAACTGATTGACATTTTTTTTTTTAGTCCCACCAGGGGACTTCACTATGCGATCTGCTGATCGCATATATAATGCTTTGGTATACTTAGTATACCAAAGCATTATTGCCTGTCAGTGTAAAACTGACAGGCAACCTGTTAGGTCATGCCTCCGACATCGCCTAACAGGCAGATGATGAAGGCAGACCTGGGGGTCTTTGTTGACCCCCCGCTGCCATGGAAACCCGACGGCGACCCACGATTTCTTTGCGGGGGCGCCGATGGGGTGACAGAGGGAGCTCCCTCCCTCTGTCAAACACATTAGATGCCGCTGTCACTATTGACAGCGGCATTTAATGGGTTAAACTGCCGGAATCGGAGCGCGCTTCGATTCCGGCAGTTGCAGCAGGAGCCAGGCTGTGTATAACAGCCGTGCTCCTGCCGCTGATCGCGTGGTTACAGTCTCAGTACCCGCGCCATCACAGGACGGATATAGCCGTCCTCCTGCGCGAACTAGCAGCTGCAGAGGACGGATAAGAGGTTAAAGTGTTGCCGTTGTTTTTGTACCTCCAGAGAATAATCCTGGAATGCTTGTACATCTTGATTATCATGTTTCAGAGGAGCTTGTTTCCTTGCAAGTTCTAGCAGCTTGTCTCTAGCCTTGAAGTCGAGAAACTTGGCAATAAATGTACGAGGAGGTGCTCCAGATGGAGGAGTTCTGATTGGGATGCGGTGTGCATGTTCCACGCAGAACATAGGAGAAGAGGCTGTTTGCCCAATGGTCGATTTAAGCCAATTTTCCAAAAAGGCAGCAGGATCCGGCCTCTCAGCCCGCTCCGGCAGACCAACAAAACGGATATTACACCTCCGCGAACGGTTCTCCATGCCATCCATTTTAGCTTGCCAGGTATTATGTTGCGACTCTAGAGTATCAAATGGAGATCTTAGAGGAGACACCACATCCTCAAGGTCAGATATGCGTCTTTCTGACTAAGTAGCCCTCTCATGTAGTGTATGCACATCAGCCCTGAGGAGACCAAAGTACGTCTGGAGAGCATACATTTTTCCTGTCAGTACCGTACGGGATTCTGTTATAGCCTTTAGGACATCCAGCATGGACGGTTCTGCAGGGGCATCTGCAGCAGTGGATGGAGAGGTTGAGGACTCAGAGGGCCGCGACATGCGTTCCCCAGATGTCACTCCCACCGATTTATCCATCTTGTCAGTAATTTTGGATTGTTTGGAGGGTGCCATTACGAACAGATCACAGGCAATATTTTGTGCAAGAACAAATAGATCACTCAGGCTAGTGCACCAGGAATATACTTCAAAATATAACTTGCATAGGAGGGTGTCCTCCAGATTCTACATCACAGTCATATAGTTACAGTGGAGGAAATAAGTATTTGATCCCTTGCTGATTTTGTAAGTTTGCCCACTGTCAAAGTCATGAACAGTCTAGAATTTTTAGGCTAGGTTAATTTTACCAGTGAGAGATAGATTATATAAAAAAAATAAAGAAAATCACATAGTCAAAATTATATATATTTATTTGCATTGTGCACAGAGAAATAAGTATTTGATCCCCTACCAATTATTAAGAGTTCAGCCTCCTCCAGACCAGTTACATGCTCCAAATCAACTTGGTGCCTGCATTAAAGACAGCTGTCTTAAATGGTCACCTCTATAAAAGACTCCTGTCCACAGACTCAATTAATCAGTCTGACTCTAACCTATACAACATGGGCAAGACTAAAGAGCTTTCTAAGGATGGCAGGGACAAGATCATAGACCTGCACAAGGCTGGAATGGGCTACAAAACCATAAGTAAGACGCTGGGTGAGAAGGAGGCAACTGTTGGTGCAATAGTAAGAAAATGGAAGACATACAAAATGACTGTCAATCGACATCGATCTGGGGCTCCATGCAAAATCTCACCTCATGGGGTATCCTTGATCCTGAGGAAGGTGAGAGCTCAGCCGAAAACTACACGGGGGGAACTTGTTAATGATCTTAAGGCAGCTGGGACCACAGTCACCAAGAAAGCCATTGGTAACACATTACGCCGTAATGGATTAAAATCCTGCAGTGCCCGCAAGATCCCCCTGCTCAAGAAGTTACATGTACAGGCCCGTCTGAAGTTTGCAAATGAACATCTGGATGATTCTGAGAGTGATTGGGAGAAGGTGCTGTGGTCAGATGAGACTAAAATTGAGCTCTTTGGCATGAACTCAACTCGCCGTGTTTGGAGGAAGAGAAATGCTGCCTATGACCCAAAGAACACCGTCCCCACTGTCAAGCATGGAGGTGGAAACATTATGTTTTGGGGGTGTTTCTCTGCTAAGGGCACAGGACTACTTCACCAAATCAATGGGAGAATGGATGGAGCCATGTACGGTCAAATCCTGAGTGACAACCTCCTTCCCTCCACCAGGACATTAAAAATGGCTCGTGGCTGGGTCTTCCAGCACAACAATGACCCGAAACATACAGCCAAGGCAACAAAGGAGTGGCTCAAAAAGAAGCACATTAAGGTCATGGAGTGGCCTAGCCAGTCTCCAGACCCTAATCCCATCGAAAACTTATGGAGGGAGCTGAAGATCCGAGTTGCCAAGCGACAGCCTCAAAATCTTAATGATTTACAGATGATCTGCAAAGAGGAGTGGGCCAAAATTCCATCTAACATGTGTGCAAACCTCTTTATTAACTACAAAAAAAGTCTGACTGCTGTGCTTGCCAACAAGGGTTTTGCCACCAAGTATTAAGTCTTGTTTGCCAAAGGGATCAAATACTTATTTCTCGGAGCACAATGCAAATAAATATATATATAATTTTGACAATGTGATTTTCTTTTTTTTTTTTTATATCATCTATCTCTCACTGGTAAAATTAACCTAGCCTAAAAATTCTAGACTGTTCATGTCTTTGACAGTGGGCAAACTTACAAAATCCGCAAGGGATCAAATACTTATTTCCTTCACTGTATATATAATATAGTGTGTGGGGGCCACATGTAGGGTCTACAATACCTCCAAGAAGTTGGTGTAGCCAACCAATATGATCGCACACCACACCACCAGGGAGGAGAGGAGATGACTTCCAGAGCAGGAGGTCTCAAAATAGCAGCTGCGTCCACCACCACCACACTAACGCCAGTTGTCACACTAATCACACTGACTAATCTATTTATTAAAAAAATAAATAAAAAAAAGCCCTCAAAGTTTTACAAAGCCTTTAACCCCTTCCCGACATTTGTCGTATGGATACATCATAGAAAGCCAGTGCTTCCCGCATTTTGCAGTATCGATACCACAAATGGATGACATGGGCTCAGAAGCTGAGTCCGTGTCGTCATCCCCTGGTTTCAGCTGCATGTTACAACTGACACCCTGGGGTCATGGCGGGACCGAAATTAGCTTTGATCCCCGTTCCGGGGTTCCGTCTGAGGTTTCTGTCGGGGGAACCCCGCAACGGAAAGTGAAAGCACAGCTTCCGTTTCCGTCACCATTAGCGCAGTCGACTACGCTATTGATTCCGTCCGAAAACCAGCCGGAATAGTGACGAACGGAAGCCATTAGCGATGTTTCCGTCACCATTGACATCAATGGTGACTGAAACGGAAGCTGTGCTGTCACTTTCACTTTCCGTTGCGGGGTTCACCCGACGGAAACCTCAGACGGAACCCCGGAACGGAAGCGAACGGTGATGTGAACAGGCCCTAACACAAAAGTTTTGTATTCTTTTAAGCTGGTTCACAAAAAAAAATAATTCCAAATTCTACTGGACCAACTGCCTATTTAGAGACCGGCAGCAGCTCCAGGAGCGACATCATAAGGAACACACTAGGCGGATATGCTGAGTAAAACTACACAGCTTATCCGCCCCGGTAGCTGCAGGGAATTCTGCCAGCAAAACCGCACCAAATAGTGGCGCAGGTTTGGTGAGGCATGTCCGCTGCGGGAATCCTGCAGGGAAAAAAAGTTTAGACTTGCCCCGGCCGTAGTCCTGGTGACTCATCTCTCTCTTCTGAACGTAGCCCCGCCTCCTGGGATGACGCTGTAGACCATGTGACCGCTGCAGCAGTCACATGGGATGAAACGTCATGACAGGAGGCCGGGCTGCGCTAAGAATAGAGGATCGCGTCACCAGGACTACGGCCGGGGTAAGTATAAACTTTTTTATCAATTTAAAAAAGTGCCTTTTTTTTTTCTCATTTGTGATTTTTGCGGCAGAACCGCAGCATTTCCGGAACAGATGAGCAGCGATTCCACAGAATACATTGACATGCTGCGGCTTAAAAAGCCAAAAGCCACACTGCAGGTCAATTTTTTTTGCAGCGTGTGGATGAGATTTGTTCAAATCTCATCCACTCTGCTGCGACTGTAATACGCTGCAGATTTTCCACAATAAAATGTGTTGCATAAAATCTGCAGTGTTCACGCCTAGTGTGTTCCTACCCTAAGGCCGGATTTACACAAGCGTGTGCTTTTTGCGCGCAGCGTATGATGCGTGGCTGCGTGATTTTCGCGCAGCCGCCATCATTATGACACTCTGTTTGTATGTTTGTAGCATGTGGTGCTTCTCTGTTTTCATTCGTAGTTTATACTGCTGCGGAAGTGCTGGGCGTGATTTTCACGCACCCATTGACTTCAATGGGTGCGTGATGCGCGAACAATGCACAAATATTGGACATGTCGTGAGTTTTACACAGCGGACACACGCTGCATGAAAATCACTGACAGTCTGCACGGTCCCATAGACTAACATAGGTCCGTGCAAGGCGCGTGAAAATCACGCGCGTTGCACGGACGTATTACACGTTCGTCTGAATAAGCCCTAAAAATAAGGCCCAGTTCACAGAGTTTTTGGGCCCTGATATTGACTCGGACATTCCGTCAGAATCAGCACCAAACAACTTCCAAAACCGCCTCCCATTGATTTAATCTGAAATCAATGGGAGCCAGTCGCGGAAAAAAGAAAAAGCAGCACGTCCTTTCTTGCCGCGGTTCCGCCTCGGACCTCCCATCGAAATCAATGGGAGGCAGAAAATGCATTTTTCGCTGCGTTTTCTGTCTGCTGTCCTCAATCGCGGGTGGTCTCGAGTGCGGGCTTTCGTGGGTGCGTGCTCGCGGACGCTCGCGAGTGCGCACGCGTGGGAGTTTCCTTGTGCGCGCGAGCGGTTCGACGGCCCCCATGACGAGAGGGGGGCCCGCAGCTCACAACATTCTGTGGTGAAAAAAACGGGCCCCGTTGCAGGGGCCCGTTTTTTTCTACCAATGGCAAGTCGCGGCAGTTGCCGGGCCCCCCTTTCAATTAGGTTTGGCCGGGCCCCTCACACCAGTACCCCTAATACCCCCTTGATGGCGGCCCTGGATGCAGCGATCGCTGCATCTTAGAGGTTGTTAGCAGATCGGCAGCCCTACAATGTAATTGCAGGGTTGCCGACTGATGCTATGGCAACTGGAGGCCTAACAATGGACTCCTGCTCAACCATTATGGAAGCTGATTAGGCCCCATCTGGAGGCGGAGCCTAATCGGCTTGCTGTTAGTCAACCAGTGACAGATCTAATACATTGCACTACATAGGTAGTGCAATGTATTAGAATAAAAAAAGACAGTTGCACCTTCAAGTCCCCTAGTGGGACTAAAAAAATAAAAATTGAAAAAAGTAAAATAAAAGTTTCAAATAATAAAATAAAACACAATTGCCCTTTTTCCCTTATCAAGTCCTTTATTACTGAAAAAAAATAAACCATAAATAATTGTTATTGTCACGACCGTAATAGCCTGAACTATAAAAAATATTCTGTTATTTATTCCTTGCGGTGAACAGCGTGAAAAAAAAAACGACTCTGCAGACGTCATTGACCAAATATAGACAGATACAATGAAGTGGGCAGAAGTTGTTGAAGCTGATGCTCTGCTCCAGGACTCCAGTACTGCTCTGCCGATGTCATTGTCCATACATGGACAGTGACAGTGACGTCGGCAGAATTTGTGGAATCCCCAGGCAGAGCATCAGCTGATGCTTTGCTCGGGGACTCCAGCGAAGGGCAATGTGACAGCCCCTTGAGGTCATGTTCACGAACAGCAAATGAAGCAAGAGCTCAGACACATGGGGCATCATTATTAGAAAAGCTCCAGCACTTCCTGAATAATTCATGAAGTTTGAACTGCACCATTTAGTACAGAGTTTTTAATTAAAGTATATTAGTAATTTACTTAGTTTCACATAAATATATTATTGCAATGCATTTTTTGTTCCCCGGATAACCCCCGGATAATGGTGAACACTGTATAAGAAAAACGAAAAAGCTATGCCAGAATTGCTGTTTTTTGGTCACTTTGCCTCTCAAAATATAGGATAAAAAGTGATCAAAAAGTCGTATGTACCCCCAAAATGGTGCCAATAATAACTACAGCTTGTCCCGCAAAAAAAACGCCCTCATACCACTACGTCTATGAAAAAATAAAACTAGAGAAGGCTCCAATAAGTCAGGAAATAAAAAATATGCAGTTGTGCCGGCCCGAGGGGAACATTTCTTCTGTTTCAAGAGGCGATTTATCAAGGCCCTAAAATTAGGGAACCAAGAAGGGTAGGGCCCAAAAATATCTGCTGGAGGCTAGGGTGCCCATATTATACCAGGACAACGCTTCCCAGGAAAATTTCCCAAACTGCAAAGGTGCGGAGTGTGGACCAAAAGGGGGATAAGTAAGGACACCATTTATCAGTGCGACACTAGCCTGTGGAGAAAGGATTGCTTCACAGCGTAACACACATCTATGGATTCTTTTATTGGTTTTTTTACCCTATTATTATGCAACCTGACTATGCCCCTGATGTACTCTGCCCAGCTTACATATGCCCCACATTATAAACTGAAATAACAGTAAAACTCCAAACAAAACTACTACCACGTAAAATCCACGTTCCAAAATCCAAATGGCGCTCCCTCCATTCTGAACCATACAGCGTGCCCAAACAGCTGTTTACTTCCACATGTATGGCATTGCCATACCCGGGAGAACCCTTTTAACAATTTTTTGGGTGGGTCTCCAGTGGCACAAGCTGGGCAGGACATATTTGCAACTGAAATGGCATAGCTGGGGAAAAAAAATATTTTTACTTTGCACCATCCGCAGCGCAATCATTTATGGAAAAGATCTGAGTGGTGAAAATGCTCACTACACCCCTTAATAAATGCCTTGAGGGCTGCAGTTTCCAAAATGGGGTCACTTCTCAGGGGTTTCTTTTATTACTTCAAATCAGAGCCGCTGCAATTGTGAACCAATACTTTGTAAATCGCCAAATTAGGCCTCAATTTCGAATGGTACTCTTTTACTGCTGAGCCCTGTCGATTTTTCTTGCAAAAGATTAGGGCCACATGTACTGTAGGGTGTTTCTAAAACCGGGACCATAATAATTAGAGAGCTGTCTTGTTATGGTGGCACAATCTGGGCACCACATATTGGCATATCTATGGAAAAATTCCCATTTTCACTCTGCGACATCGAGGGCACACTAATTTCTGCATGCTCACTGCACTCCTAGGTGAATATCATGAGGGGTGTAGTTTCCAAAGTGGGAACACTTCTGGGGGGTCTCCACTGCTTTGGTCCCAC
This sequence comes from Rhinoderma darwinii, assembly GCF_050947455.1. Lineage (NCBI taxonomy): Eukaryota > Metazoa > Chordata > Amphibia > Anura > Rhinodermatidae > Rhinoderma > Rhinoderma darwinii. Next base: position 57,711,416 of record NC_134690.1, on the reverse strand, counting down.
AGGGGCTTTGCAAATGCAACATAGTGCCCAGAAACCAATCCAGTAAAATCTGTTCTCCAAAAGCCAAATGGCGCTCCATCTCTTCTGATCCTTGCCATGAGCCCAAACAGCAGTTTATGACCACATATGGGGTATTTCCGTACTCCAGAGAAGTTGCTTTACAAATGTTGGGGGTCTTTTTTTCCTTTATTTGTTGAGAAAATTTAAAATTTTGAGCTAAAACTACGTCTTATTGAAGAAAAAGGATTTTTTTTTTATTTTCACTGAACAATTCTAATAAAATCTATGAAATACCTGTGGGGTCAAAATGCTTACTACACCCCTAGATGAATTCCTCAAGGGGTGTAGTTGCGTAAATGGAGTCACTTTTGGGTAGTTTCCACTGTACTGGTACCTTAGGGGCTTTGCAAATGTGACATGGTGCCCAGAAATAAATCTAGCACAGTTTGTGCTCCAAAAGCCAAATGGCGCTCCTTCTCCTCTGCTCCATGCCATGAGCCAAAACAGCAATTTATGCCCACACATGGGGTATTTCCGTACTCCAGAGAAGGCGCTTTACAAATGTTGGCATTCTTTTTTCCTTTATTTGTTGAGTAAATTTTAAATTTTGAGCTAAAGCTACGTCTTATTGAAGAAATAGGATTTCTTTTTATTTTCACTGCCTAATTCTAATAAAATCTATGAAACACCTGTGGGGTCAAAATGCTTACTACACCCCTAGATTAATTCATTAAAGGGGTGTCGTTTTGTAAATTAAGTCTTTTTTTGGTAGTTTCCAATGTACTGGTACCATAGGGGCTTTGCAAATGTGACATGGTGCCCAGAAATAAATCCAGCACAGTTTGTGCTCCAAAAGCCAAATGGCGCTCCTTCTCCTCTGCTCCATGCCATGAGCCAAAACAGCAATTTATGCCCACACATGGGGTATTTCCGTACTCCAGAGAAGGCGCTTTACAAATGTTGGCGTTCTTTTTTCCTTTATTTGTTGAGTAAATTTTAAATTTTGAGCTAAAACTACGTCTTATTGAAGAAATAGGATTTTTTTTTATTTTCACTGCCTAATTCTAATAAAATCTATGAAACACCTGTGGGGTCAAAATGCTTACTACACCCCTAGATGAATTCATTAAAGGGGTGTCATTTTGTAAATTAAGTCTTTTTTTGGTAGTTTCCAATGTACTGGTACCATAGGGGCTTTGCAAAAGCGACATGGTGCCAAGAAATCAATCCAGCAAAATCTGTACTCCAGAAGCCAAATGGCGCTCCTTCTCTTCGGAGCCCTGCCGCGTGCCCAAACAGCAGTTCATGCCCACATGTGGGGTATTTCCATACTCCAGAGAAGTTGCTTTACAAATGTTAGGGGGCTGTTTCTTCTTTATTCCTTGTGGACATTGTTTTTTTTTTAGCTAACACTACATCTTATTGGAAAAAAAATTAATTTTTCATTTTCACATCCAAATTCTAATAAAATCTATGAAACACCTGTGAGGTAAAAATGCTCACTACACCCCTAGATGAATTCCTTGTAGGGTGTAGTTTGCAAAATGGGGTCTTTGTTGGGGTATTTACTTTGTTTTGGCATCACAAGACCTCTTCTAACCTGACATGGAGCCCAAAATATATTCTAATAAAAAGAAGGCCACAAAATCCTCTAGGTGCTCCTTTGCTTCTGAGGCCGGCGCTTCAGTCCATTAGCACGCTAGGACCACATGTGGGATATTTCTGTAAACTGCAGAATCTGGACAATAAATATGGAGTTTGTTTCTCTGGTAAAACCTTGTGTGTTACCGAAAAAAAATAATTAAATATGAATCTCCGCTTTAATTCTTTTGAAACGCCTAAAGGTTTAAGAAACTTTCTAAATGCTGTTTGAATACTTTGAGGGGTGCAGTTTTTAAAATGGGGTGAGTTATGGGGGATTGTATGTTATGGGCCTCTCAAAGCCACTTTGCAACTCTACTGTTCCCTGAAAAAATAGCCTTTCGACATTTTCTTGAAAATGTGAGAAATTTCTGCTAATGATCTAAGTTTTGTAATATCCTAGAAAAATAAAAGGATGTTCAAAAAATTCTGCCAATCTAAAGTAGATATATGGGATATGTTAACTAGCAACTATTTTGTTTGGTATTACTATCTGTCTTACAAGCAGATACATTAAAATTTAGAAAAATGCAAATTTTTGGCAATTTTTCGCAACATTTTGGTGTTTTTCACAATTAAATACTGACTGTATCCACCAAATTTTACCACTAACTTAAAATCCAAGATGTCACGAGAAAACAATCTCAGAATCGCTTGGGTTATTACCACATAAGGTGACACATGTCAGATTTGAAAAATGAGGCTCTGTTAGGAAGGTCAAAAGTAGCTGCAGCGGGAAGGGGGTGAAGATTATTTGTTTGGATATATGAAAAGGTTTCATTATCTATATGATAGCTAAATGTATATAATGAGTGCACGTTAGTGGTTTTAGGGGGTGCAGCTGATCACTTCAACAGAGGATTAGATGATTCCTTGAAACAAAATAATATGAACCAATTGTTTTGCAGATGACACCAAGCTATGTAATATTGTTCAGTCTATGGAAGATGTTCATAAATTGCAAGCTGACTTGAACACACTAAGTGTTTGGGCGTCCACTTGGCAAATGAAGTTTAATGAAGATAAATGTAAAGTTATGCATCTGGGTACCAACAATCTGCATGCAGTGGCAGATTATCATTAGGGCGGTTCGGGCGGCCGCCCGGGGCCCAAGGCTCCCAGGGGGCCCATAGCCACCCGAACCCCCTCATGCCCAGTGGCGTCACTAGCCATGGAGGGAGCCCCGGTGCCAGGACCGCACCTGTCATCAGACGAACGGAGCTTCGCTCCTACTTAGCAGCCATGGTCTGTGCTGCTTTATGCTGGATTCACACGACCATGTTACGTCCGTAATGGACGGAACGTATTTCGGCCGGAAGTCCCGGACCAAACACAGTGCAGGGAGCCCGGCTCCTAGCATCATAGTTATGTACGATGATAGAAGTCCCTGCCTCGCTGCAGGACAACTGTCCCGTTCTGTAATCATGTTTTCAGTATGGGACAGTTGTCCCGCAGCGAGGCAGGGACTTTTAGCGTCGTACATAACTATGATGCTAGGAGCCAGGCTCCCTGCAGTGTGTTCGGTCCGGGACTTATGGCCGAAATACGTTCCGTCCATTACGGACGTAACATGGTCGTGTGAATCCAGCCTCAGAAGCTCCCCCTCCAGCCCCCCTTCCGTGATCTAAACATCTCTCCTCCTGCTGCTAGCTGTCGGGACATGGGGGAGGGGAGACTGTCGGCGGGCTCTGTGTCGGGCTGTGAGCAGGAGAAGAGCTGCAGTGAAGACTCAAAAATATCCTATATAAAAGGTAAGTGCATGTGTGTTTACAATGTGTACTTTATATGTGTATAATGTGCATACTCGTGTGTGTTTACAATGTGTACTTATATGTGTAAAATGTGCATACTTGTGTGTTTTTACGTGTGTACTTTATATGTGTATAATGTGCATACTCGTGTGTGTTTACAGTGTGTACTTTATATGTGTATAATGTGCATACTCGTGTGTGTTTACAGTGTGTACCTTATATGTGTATAATGTGCATACTCGTGTGTGTTTACAGTGTGTACTTTATATGTGTATAATGTGCATACTTGTGTGTACTTTATATGTGTATAATGTGCATACTCGTGTGTGTTTACAGTGTGTACTTTATATGTGTATAATGTGCATACTCGTGTGTGTTTACAGTGTGTACTTTATATGTGTATAATGTGCATAATCGTGTGTGTTTACAGTGTGTACTTTATATGTGTATACTGTGCATACTCGTGTGTGTTTACAGTGTGTACTTTATATGTGTATAATGTGCATACTCGTGTGTGTTTACAGTGTGTACTTTATATGTGTATAATGTGCATACTCGTGTGTGTTTACAGTGTGTACTTTATATGTGTATAATGTGCATACTCGTGTGTACGTGCGCGTGCGCACGTGTGTATATATATATTTCTGCAGCAATTCCGCAGAAACTAGCAGAAATTCCGCTGCAGAAAAAAAAGCACCATTTCCTGCATTTTTGCTGCAGAAAATGGTGCGTATTTTGCTGCGTTTTTCTCAATGTTGGGAGATGGTGACGTCTCCTCTGAAAAAACGCAGCAATTCTGTCCACTTTCCGCAGCAGGAGTTGACATGCTGCCGTACGAGAAATACGCACCGCAGGACAAAATGTCTGGTCGGAAATTTTACGCAGCGTCTGGATAAGATTTGGTAAATCTCATTCACTTTGCCACTACCGTATTCTGCGTATTTTCCGGGCGGAAAATACGCAGCAATTCCGTTAAGTGTGGACAAGCCCTAATACAGTAGCAGCAGAGTAGATTAGATGTGAACAATTCTAATCACACGCTGCGTAAATGATAAGTGGGGGAAAAAAAAGCTCAGAAATTGACCTGCGGTGCGTTTTTTTATTCTGCAACATGTCAATTGTATTTGCGTAAACGCTGCTCATTTGTTTCGGGTTTTCCCCATTTAATTCAATGGGGAGGTAAAACCTGCAACAGATAGAAGATGTTATGTAAAAACGCAATTTAGTAAAAATAAAAATCTTATACTTGCCCAGAATTCTGTTTCTTCGTCCAGGCCGGCCTCCTGGGATGACGTTTCACCCCATGTGACCGCTGCAGCCAATCACAGGCTGCAGCAGTCATATGGGATAAAATGACATCCCAGGGCTGCAGTGTAGCGACGCTGCGTAGCACTATATATAAGGGGGAGTGCTGTGTGATGCTATCTATAGGGGGCTGTGTGACGCTCTCTACAGGGGGTTGTGTGTGTGTGGCTCTATCTACAGGGGGTGTGTGTGGCTCTATCTACAGGGGTGTGTGTGTGTGTGTGTGTGTGTGTGTGTGTGTGGCTCTATCTACAGGGGGTTGTGTGTGTGTGGCTCTATCTACAGGGGTGTGTGTGTGTGTGTGTGTGTGTGTGTGTGGCTCTAGCTACAGGGGGTGAGTGAGTGGCGCTGTCTACATGGGGGGTTGGCGCTGTGTCCCTGCACAGTGTGATACTGTCAGTATGTAGGGACACAGCCCTGTGAAAGGGGAATCATGACACCGATTTGTTAATGCTTGTGCAAAAAGGTAGTGTTAGCAATAGTTACGGCGCGGCAGGGTGGCGGTTGAGAAGGGGGGCCCAAGTTTGGGTAACAGCCCAGGGCCCATGGTCTTCTTAATCCGTCACTGTCTGCATGCATCATATGTCCTAGGGGGAGCTACACTGGGGGCGTCACTTGTTGAGAAGGATCTGGGTGTACTTGTTGATCATAGACTAAATAACAGCATGTAGTGTCAATCAGCTGCTTCAAAGGCCAGCAAGATATTGTCGTGTATTAAAAGAGGCATGGACTCGCGGGACAGGGATGTAATATTACCACTTTACAAAGCATTAGTGTGGCTTCATCTAGAATATGCAGTTCAGTTCTGGACTCCAGTTCATACAAAGGATGCCCTGGAGTTGGAAAAAATACAAAGAAGAACAACGAAGTTGATAAGTGGCATGGAAAATGTAAGTTATGAGGAAAGATTAAAATAATTAAACCTATTTAGCCTTGAAAAAAGACGACTAAGGGGGGACATGATTAACTTCTATAAATATATGAATGGCACATAGAAAAAATATGGTGAAATCCCGTTCCATGTAAAACCCCTCAAAAAACAAGGGGGCACTTCGTCTGGAGAAAAAAAGGTTCAATCTGCAGAGGTGACAAGTCTTCTTCACTGTGAGAACTGTGAATCTATGGAATAGTCACCGCAGGAGCTGGTCACAGCAGGGACAGTAGATGGCTGCAAAAAAAGTCTTAGATAATTTCCTAGAACAAAAAAATATCAGCTCCTATGTGTAGAAATTTTTCCCTCCCCTTTTCCCATCCCTTGGTTGAACTTGATGGACATGTGTCTTTTTTCAACCGTACTATCTATGTAACTATGTAATATGTAAATGTACGTAATATTTTAATTTTGATCCATTCTGACCATCACACGGGGTCATAAAGTGGTTTTTTTTAAGGGTAAATTGTTTTTTTGTCTTCCGGATTACCAAGGATAATCTAAGATTCTTTTTTTTATTTATTATTTTTCTTCTAAGCATTTCCTACTCTCTTTCCTGTTTGAATGTGATGGACTTCATCCATTCTTTCTATGTAACCATGTAAGAGTATTTACTGTATGCAGTTTGAAGTCATGAAAATAAGTGTTGACTGGACTGTTATTGCAAAGGAAAAGCGTTCTAATATGATAAAATAAAGAGATAATACATAGGAATTATAAATGTACAGTAATGTGTCACTTCCGACAATGAAAAAAACAGAAAACTATAAAGATGAAGACTAAAGCTAAGCCCTCAAATAATTAAATCAGATAAAGAGCATATTAATATAATGCAGATGTATCCACCTAGACAATCTTGACGATCACTTTCCAGATCGGCCACACGCACGTCAGATTGATGCCTGGTCTGGAAAAGAACAAGGAACATACGTAAAAAGCTGACATATTTCACCAACGTGACTATTATCATTCTTATTATCATCAAGTCTAGATTATAATTTGGCATCCAAATTCTATTGAGACCACACACACAATGATTGGTTTACTCTCCAGCTTAAAGCATTGGTTCATTTTTGATAAAAATTGCACATAGATGAAATCTCTATCAGAAAAAGTCAAGTAACTTTGCAAAATAATTTGCATTACTTATGTAACATAAGTTATGTTGTACTAATTTCGAGTTAAATCAATTATTATAGTCAATTTTCTTTCACAGCTACATTCCAATTTTCTGCTGGCTTGCTGAGCTCAAGTCCACAGCATCCCCTGCTTGTACAGCACACTGAATGACACCCAAAAACTTTTGTATGCAAGGAAAGGTGGCAAAGAGCTGGGCCAGTTACAATCTAGAACAGCTCAGTAGATGGGCCATATTTATTGGACAATGTGCGCTATGTTGACAAATATGGAAAATGCTACTAAAAAGTTACATATTGGTGCACCTTTGGCAGTACACCTGTATTAATAAATATGCCCCATTGCCTTAAATGAGCTTAGCTAAGGTATTATTTATGTATTTGTAGACAAACTACTAACTAATTCTTGCTGTAACCATCAGAATCTGGAGTATAATACAGATTGTCACACGGGATAGTAATATAAGTAAGAGACTGTTCACATCTGCGTTGGAGGCTCTGTTAGGGGCCACCGTCGCATATCCGGCAGGAATTACCGGAAGCAATAGCTTTCCGCCAACAAAATAGCGGAAAGCCAACAGAACCCATTAAAGTCAATGGGTTCCGTCGGCCAACGGTGGTGTTCTTATTGCATGGAACCGTAACCGGAATTCCCTTGTTCTGCTCCTCTGATGTATGTTCTCCCCGAGTTTGGATGGTTTCCTCTCGTTACTCCGGTTTCCTCCCATACTCCAAAAACATAATGATAGGTTAATTGGCTTTTTATGAAATTGTCCCTTGTGTATATATATTTGTTTAAGATAGGGAATTTAGATTAGGGGCAGGGACTAATGTAATCAGTGATGTACACTACCGTTCAAAAGTTTGTGGTCACCCAGACAATTTTGTGTTTTCCATAAAAAACTCATACTTATATTTATCAAATGAGTTGCAAAATGACTAGAAAATATAGTCAAGACATTGACAAGGTTAGAAATAATGATTTTTATTTGAAATAATAATTTTCTCCTTCAAACTTTGCTTTCGTCAAAGAATACTCCATTTGCAGTAATTACAGCATTGCAGACCTTTGGCATTCTAGCTGTTAATTTGCTGAGGTAATCGGGAGAAATTTCACCCAATGCTTCCAGAAGCCCCTCCCACAAGTTGGATTGGCTTGATGGGCACTTCTTGCGTACCATACGGTCAAGCTGCTCCCACAACAGCTCTATGGGGTTGAGATCTGGTGACTGCGCTGGCCACTCCATTACAGATAGAATACCAGCTGCCTGCTTCTTCCCTAAATAGTTCTTGCATAATTTGGAGGTGTGCTTTGGGTCATTGTCCTGTTGTAGGATGAAATTGGCTCCAATCAAGCGCTGTCCACAGGGTATGGCATGGCATTGCAAAATGGAGTGATAGCCTTCCTTATTCAAAATCCCTTTTACCTTGTACAAATCTCCCACTTTACCAGCACCAAAGCAACCCCAGACCATCACATTACCTCCAGCATGCTTGACAGATGGTGTCAGGCACTCTTCCAGCATCTTTTCAGTTGTTCTGCGTCTCACAAATGTTCTTCTGTGTGATCCAAACACCTCAAACTTCGATTCGTCTGTCCATAACACTTTTTTCCAATCTTCCTCTGTCCAATGTCTGTGTGCTTTTGCCCATATTAATCTTTTCCTTTTATTAGCCAGTCTCAGATATGGCTTTTTCTTTGCCACTGAAGGCCAGCATCCCGGAGTCGCCTCTTCACTGTAGACGTTGACACTGGCGTTTTGCAGGTACTATTTAATGAAGCTGCCAGTTAAGGACCTGTGAAGCATCTATTTCTCAAACTAGAGACTCTAATGTACTTGTCTTGTTGCTCAGTTGTGCAGCGGGGCCTCCCACTTCTCTTTCTACTCAGGTTAGAGCCTGTTTGTGCTATCCTCTGAAGGGAGTAGTACACACCGTTGTAGGAAATCTTCAGTTTCTTGGCAATTTCTCGCATGGAATAGCCTTAATTTCTAAGAACAAGAATAGACTGTCGAGTTTCAGATGAAAGCTCTCTTTTTCTAGCCATTTTGAGAGTTTAATCGAACCCACAAATGTAATGCTCCAGATTCTCAACTAGCTCAAAGGAAGGTCAGTTTTATAGCTCCTCTAAACAGCAAAACTGTTTACAGCGGTGCTAACATAATTGCACAAGGGTTTTCAAGTGTTTTCTAATCATCCATTAGCCTTCTAACATAGTTAGCAAACATAATGTACCATTAGAACACTGGAGTGCTGGTTGCTGGAAATGGGCCTCTATACACCTATGTAGATATTGCATTAAAAACCAGACGTTTGGGGGCGGAGCTAGCGGCGGACCTGAATGGACGTGTGCTGCTGAGCTCCGTAACTACCGACAGCTCATTGATCGCATAAGTTAGCGTGTTACAGCCTGCCATGGTCAAGATCGGCGGCAGTAAGTCCAGAGACGACCAGGATCCCCCCAGAACACTCGGGGCTCGAGGGAACATGGAGAAGTTTGTGAAAAGAGGGCCGGTGGGTGCAGGCGGACATGTGGCCAAGATGGCGCCGTCCTCATCTCGCTCCAGAGAAGAAGATGTTGCAGAAGCAGCAGACGATAGCAGCGATGCAGGCAGCACCTCGGCAGACTTGCCACTCACCAGAGACTTCTTCACAAAGGTACTTAATAAGGCTTTGGAGCCTTTGGTTAGAGATTTGGCGGACATTAAGCAAGATATGAGGCAAGTGGGGCAAAGAGTTGAGAAGCTGGAAGCAACTCAGGCGGCAATGCTTGATTTTAACACGGCAGTCACACAATGCTTCTCCTCGTGTCAAAAGCACTTTAACTCGGTATTCCGGGCCCTAGAAGATCAGGAGAATAGGAACCGTAGGAACAATCTGCGTTTTAGAGGGGTGCCAGAATCCATCAATGCGGACGCTCTGATGGAAACTATAAAGGAATTTTGCCGCTCGCTGATTGGCCCTAATACACATGCGGACGTTGTTTTGGAGAGGGCCCATAGAGCTTTGCGCCCTAAACCAACTGCCTCAGACCCCCCGAGGGACGTAATATGTAGATTTCTAAACTATACGGATAAGGACGCTGTGCTGACTAAAGCAAGAAACACGGATGCCCTTACTATACAAGGTTCTGTTATTTCTATATATCAGGATCTGGCATCTAGTACCCTTCAAAAACGTCGTCATTTGAAACCGCTTACGGATCATTTAAGGAATAAGAATGTCATGTATCGCTGGACATTCCCATTTGGATTATCATTTTTCTACGAAGGTCGTCGTATGCTGGTCTCATCCGTGACAGATCTGGAGTCCGTATATGCGCACTTGGATATAGAACCACTGGATATAGAAGACTGGGATCCGGTCTTGGATTTGTCATCTCTTCCCGCTACAGCCCACTTTACACCATGGGAAGATGTTCCTGCCCCTAAACGTCAGCGTAGCAAGAAGAAATCGGGACGTTCGGGCTCACGAAGAGTGGCAGGGGAAAGAGAGGAACTGCCTTGAATAACGGAGGGATAACATGCTTTATCCCAATATGTTCCTTATTTTGACCTTGGCGGGGACTGTTATGGCTAGATGAGCTGATCGTGTCGATATATGTTTAACTTACCAGATTCCCCCCGGTGGAAGGTTCTGTGTGAACCGTTACTGTTCTTGTTCTCAGTTGTGGGGTACTGTCCCCCATCTTTGTTCTTTTTGTTATCTATGTTATTTATGTTTGCTCCTCCCCTCCCTGTCCTGTCATTGGTACTTCACGTCTCATATGTGTGCCTTATATACGGTCCAGTGGTACTAAGGAGAATGTGGGTGGTGTCTTATGGCTCGCCCCTATATGGTTGCAGAAAGTTCATGAGTGGGGTTCTTGCCTGTCTGTTGTGGGAATGTGACAAGGGAACCTATCTCTGCACTGTAATATGGCTGTTCTGAAGATAGTATCTTATAATGTGAAGGGCTGCAACTCCCCCTCAAAGCGATGCCAAATTTTTTCTTTTATGAAGAAAGCAAAATGTGATGTCCTTATGTTGCAAGAAACACATTTTAAGAAGGATCATTATCCAAATCTTTCCTTCTCTCACTTTCCAGTATGGTTTCATTGTGGTAGCAATAGTGGGGCTTCCAGAGGGGTGAGTGTGGGTTTTGGAAAAAATGTACCATTTGTCGGTTTGTCTACCACTCTGGATCCAGAGGGCAGATTCATTATATTGAAGGGTAAGTTAGGCAATCAATTGGTCACGTTTGTAAATCTATATGCTCCTAATGTTGGACAGGTATTATGGTTGAGTAAGGTATTACTGTTAGTAGATTCGGTGGCAGAGGGCATGACTATTATAGGAGGGGACATCAACCTGGTTATGGATCCTTTAATGGATTCATCCGTTAAAAAATCGGCTTTGTCATACAGAGCTCTGAGGAGGGTAAAAAATTATTTGGAGGACCGTGGCCTGGTTGATGTATGGCGATGTTTTCACCCAATGGAAGTGGATTACTCCTTTTATTCTCAAGTGCATAATTCCTATCAAAGATTAGACCACTTCTTTCTGCACAAAAATAACCTTCAACATTGTAGTAACATAAGGATAGGTACTAGAGTGCACTCAGATCATGCACCGGTTTTTCTGTCGTTACAGTTAGCTAACATACAGAGTAGATCGCCAAGGTGGAGGATTAATGATTCGGTATTAGGACGAGGGGATGTAAAGGAGAATGTCAAACAAAAGTTGGAAGAGTATTTCAGACTTAATGCTTTACCAGACTCTTCCCCCCAGGTGGTTTGGGACGCTCACAAAGCGGTGGTTAGAGGGCACCTGATCAGCATATGTTCTTATATAAAAAAGGAAAGAGATAGAGAGGTAGAGACGCTTCTGTCCCAGATCCAGAAACTGGAAAAAACTCACAAGCAGTCCCTGGCTAGTCGGCATCTGACTGAACTAAACGACCTTAGATCCCAGCTAAAAAACACACTTAACGTTTCGTCGGCTAAATATTTTGAGAGGTCCCGACAAAATTTTTACGCCCATGGCAACAAAGCCTCCAAATTCATATCTAAAAGGGTCAAACAGCGGCAGGTTAATAATCATGTCCATATGTTAAAGGCACCGGATGGAAGTCCGACTTACTCAGCTCCTAATATAGCTTCTTTGTTTAGAGACTTTTATCATAATCTGTATAATTTAGAGAGGTCACTACCCTCGGAGTGTTTGGCAGAGAGACCTGGGCTCATATCCTCTTTTTTAGACTCTCTCTCTCTTCCGGTCATATCCGAGACGCAGGGGGAAATGTTAGCAGAGCCATTTACGTTGGCTGAACTGGAGTCAGCAGTAAAGCAGTCCCCAGCGGGGAAGTGCCCGGGGCCAGATGGTCTATCTATAGAATATTATAGATCTTTCGGAGAGATTCTCCTCCATCGCTTACTACGCATTGCAAATCTTACCACTGAAGGAGTACCCCTTTCAGTAGATATGTCAAGGGCATATATCTCCCTCATACCCAAAGAAGGGAAGGATCATTCAAATTGTGCTAACTTTAGACCTATCTCACTATTGAACACAGATTTGAAGCTGATAGCAAAAATGCTGGCATCTCGTTTAAAATTGATTCTCCCTGACATTATTTCACCAGATCAGGTCGGATTTGTAATGCAAAGGGAGGGGAAGGACAACTCTACGAGAGTATTACACTTACTACATCACGCACAAAGAAACAGGGTTCCAACAGTCCTTCTTAGCACAGATGCGGAGAAGGCCTTTGATAGGGTTAGCTGGAATTTTATGAGACAGACTATGAGAGCATTCCACCTCCCTACACCATTCATTAATGCGGTTTTTTCAATGTATGCTTCACCCTCGGCAGTAATTACTGTGAACGGGACACTGTCCTCCCCTTTTGAAATTAGCAATGGCACCCGGCAGGGGTGTCCTCTTTCCCCCCTGCTGTTTGTCATGGTGATGGAGACTCTGATGCAGTCTATACGTTTAAAGTCAGATATAGAAGGTATGTGGGTAGGGGGGGTGGAACATAAAGTAGCTGCTTATGCAGATGATCTGCTACTGATTGTCACGAACCCTATTATTGCACTCCCAAAGGTAAAAGAGGTATTGGACTCCTTTGGTTACATTTCCAATTTCTTGATTAACGCCAGTAAATCAAAAGCGTTGGGGATTGCGGTGTCGCCAGAATGTAGAGGAAAACTGAGGGCTAACTCGGACTTTGACTGGTCATCACCCCATATATCCTACCTAGGGATAAAGATGTGCGCAAACTGTGACGAGTTATTCTCCTTGAACTTTCTACCACTCCTGGCCTCTTTACCAGACATGTTACAACGATTTGACTTGCCTTATCTGTCTTGGTTTGGTAGAAAAAACATTGTTATGTCCTATGTCCTGCCTAAGCTTACTTATCTGATGCAAACACTGCCAGTAGCTATCCCTCGGCTTTATTTCTCTCGGATAATTAGATTATTTGCTAAGTTCATCTGGAAGGGGAAAAGAGCGCGTATCGCGAGAGTCATTCTGACTAGGCAAAAAAGAACAGGGGGTATTGGTTTCCCAGACCCAGAACAATATTATAGAGCAATACATTTATCTAGAGTGCTTGATTGGGTGCGGGCACCTAAACACAAACTGTGGGTGCCGTTGGAGAACGCACTCTCCCCGTCACCGCTTAGGACTCTAGTATTGATAGACCCCTCTATGCTATCGGATTGCGGCCCCTCGAATCCTTTTACACGGGCAACACTTTCAGTTTGGAAGGGGTTTGTAGCTAGTTTAGGGAGAACACAGCTGCCATCTCCTCTGATAGAGGTAAGAGATATTATAGGGGCTGCCACAAAAGCAGTAAGGGATAGTGCTCCGTTACATGTTAGCAGCTCCCAGACGCCATTATCTGAGCTATTAGACGATGAGGGTTGTCTCATTTCCCATGCCGATCTGCTGTCTAAATTATCGATTAACGAGGGAAATTTTTTACTTCTTGCATATGTAAAGTCTGTTACTCTCACTTGTTGCAGGTCTATCTCGTTTCACAGAGAAGCTAATTGGTTTAAAACATTATGTGCCCAGAAACGCACACCGGTAAAAAGTATTTCTCAGATTTATAGAAGGATTTCTATCCCTCTTGCAACGAGACCTCCATACTACATAGGATTGTGGGAAAGAGATCTGGGAAGGAAATTCTCTGAAGCCGAAATATCCAAGATATTGATTGCCCCACACAAAGCATCCAGATGCATTAAGATTCAGGAGAACAGTTATAAAATACTATCCCGTTGGTACAGGACACCAGATAGGACCTGTATGTATAGCTCCTCACATTCAGATACGTGCTGGCGTTGCAAGGGGGACAGAGGCACTTTTTACCATGTGTGGTGGGAATGTACTCCGCTGAAAAAATGGTGGGAGAAAATTTTCTCAATATGTAATTCTGTGTGCAAGGGAACAATTCCGGTATCACCGGAAATTGCGTTGCTATCGGTTGCAGATTCCTCAGTCCCGGTAGTCCCATCTGCTTTATTCAAATTACTGATAGTGGCGGCTAGGCTTTTAATACCCCTACACTGGTTAACAGATACAGTTCCATCCTTAGATCAATGGATTGCGAGGGTAGATCAGATCTATAGGTTTGAGGAGGTGTCTCACTGGAACTCATGTTCGAGAGATAAATTTCTCAAGATCTGGCATCCTTGGAAACAGTTCCGTAAATTTGTGTGACAGGATTTACTGTGAAGTCAGAGGTTAAGGTTATACATTTGTAAGTGGAATTTAATGATTGTTACTGATGTACCTATGACAACCCCCCCCCTTTTTTCCCCCCTCCCCTTGAGTTACTACCTGGTTCATTCTCCTATTTTATGTTCCCTTTTCCCTTTATGGTCTGTAAAACACTTATAATATGGCATGGAATGTAATGCTTATTTGTGCTGATGTTTATCCTATGTATTGTTGGAAAATTCAATAAAAAATTTAAATATAAAAAAAAAAAAACCAGACGTTTGCAGCTAGAACAGTCATTTAGCACATTAACAATGTATAGAGTGTATTTCTGATTAATTTAATGTTATCTTCATTGAAAAAAACTGTGCTTTTCTTGCAAAAATATGGAAATTTCTAAGTGACCCTAAACTTTTGAACGGTAGTGTACATAGGAGAGATCATATGGGAAAACTATTGTGGTGCTGGGTTTTGTCACCCTGGACAGAAAGATTGGTGTTTGTCTCCTCCTTTGTGACCCTTGCAACAATGCCACATTTATTTTTTTGTTAACAATGCAGTTTTTCTGGGGAGTCCTGTACAGGAGCATAGTGGATAACCAGGAATAGGCCCCTCTCTTCAAGGGTCCAATGCAGGAGCAGATATACGCAGCAGAGGGCCCCCGTGCAAGAACAGTTTATGGACCCTTGCTTACAAATCAGAGAGTATCCCCTTAATATCTGTCCAACAATCCACCAGTACCGTATATGTAAAATTTTAAATACATTAGCTCAGTCCCTTAGATGCAATATAATAGACAGTCGGATTCTTCTAACTGCTTTTGAGGCAGCACTGGGGCCCCTTACTTGCTGGGCCCCTGTGCAGCTGACCAGGTCGCACATATGGCATGTTCACCCTTCGCTCCATAGCAGTTACATAGTCTGCTTTTCTGATAAGCACGCGCATTATTGCAAGGCCGGGTTCACTGCGTAAAACTATGCAGCATATCCAACCTAGAACCCGCAGCAGCTTCCGTCCGGAAAACCACAACACATTGCACAGCAGTTACATGGGATGAAACGTCATCCTTGTAGGCCGGGCTGGAATCAGGAGCAGAGATCATAACATCTGCTATTTGTTGTGAGTTTTACCTCCCCATTGAATTCAATGGGGAAAACCTGCATCAGAGAAGCAGCAATTCCGCAGCATAAATTGACATGGGTTTTTTTACACAGCGCGTGGATGAGATTTGTTCAAATATCCTCCACTTTGCTGCTAATTTAACAAGCTGCAGATTTTCCGCAATGAAATCCGTTGTGGAAAATCTGCTGTATTTACGCTGCGTGTGAACCTGACCTAAGTGGTAATAATCTCTGTACAGTGCTGCAGAGTACGTTGCCACTATATAATCAACCGAAAATAAAAATAACTGTTCCCTTAAAATGACTAATACTACAAGGTCTAATAATATTTGATTAGGAAAAATGAAAATCTGTGTAATTTGATTGCTTGTCTCCGATGAGTTTTTACGTCTGTAAGATTGTATGTATTTAAGTTTTATTTTCAAGTAATAATAAGCAAGTAAATGCATTATTCATCTTTTTAATAAGAATTACATGCCTCTGTTATCAATTATGTATAATTAATACACTTGGGACAAAAAAGTGTATGCTAATAGGATGTCAGTTAATTAAAAAAGAAATAGCAGGTAAACAAAGGTGATTATAATGTACCTTGGGACTGTAAACAGAAGACTTCCATTAAATAATCTGTATCAAGGAAGAAATTATCAAGGAAATAGTTTCATTTACCATCGGGGCTATTAGAAGGTGTGATTTGTTAAAAAACACACAGTAGGGATTCCAGGCTGTGAATGTGAGCGATGCTTTCAGCTGCAATGTGCGTATTGTACGCTCCTTCCTTTCTTACATAAGTATGTGAAAGAACCATATTTTACCAGAAGCTTCTCGGCACAGATACAAATTCTATAACAGGGCCCACAACTATCACACGTCTTTAGTAGTTCTAGTCCCTTAATATGGGCCAAAGTGACCCTTTAGGTCCCCTCAGGCCAACTTCGCCTCACAAGTTGCAAACATGCATACATTGTTAACCCCTTAAGGACGCAGCCTAGTTTGGGCCTTAAGGCTCAGAGCCCATTTTTCCAATCTGACATATTTCACTTTATGTGGTAATAACGTTGGAATGCTTAAACCTATCCAAGCGATTCTAAGATTGTTTTCTCATGACACATTGGGCTTCATGTTCGTGGTAAAATTTGGTCGATATATTCTGTGTTTATTGGTGAAAAATTGCAAAATTTAGAGAAAATTTATCATTTTTCTGAATTTAAATGCATCTGCTTGTAAAACAGACTGTTATACCACCCAAAATAGTTACTAGTTCACATTTCCCATATGTCTACTTTAGATTGGCATCGTTTTTTGAACATTCTTTTATTTTTCTTGGACGTTACAAGGCTTAGAACATAAATAGCAATTTCTCATATTTTTAAGAAAATTTAAAACGCCTTTTTTTTAAGGTACCTCTTCAGTTCTGAAGTGGCTTTGAGGGGCCTATGTATTAGAAACCCTGATAAAACACCCCATTTTAAAAACTAGACCCTCAAAGTATTCAAAACAGCATTTAGAAAGCTTTTTAACCCTTCAGGCATTTCACAGGAATTAAAGCAAAGTGGAGGTGAAATTTGCAAATTCCATTTTTCTTGCTGAATTTCAATTTTATAAAAAAAAATTCTGGAACACAGAAGGTTTTACCAGAGAAACACTACTGAATATGTATTGTCCAGATTCTGCAGTTTTTAGAAATGTCCCAAATGTGGCTCTACTGCGCTCGTGGAATAAAACACAAGCCCTAGAAGAAAGGAAGCACCTATGGCATTTTGAGGCCTCTTTTTTATTAGAATATATTTTAGGCAGCATGCCAGGTTTGAAAAGGTGTTGAGGTGCCAAAACAGTAGGAATCCCCCAATAGTGACCCCATTTTGGAAACTACACCCCTCAAGGAATTAATTTATGGTTGTTGTTACCATTTTGACCGCACAGTTTTTTCACAGCACCTATTTGAATTGGGCTGTGAAATTAAAAAAATGAAATTTTTCCCAATAAAATATCATTTGTAATCAAAATTTCTTATTTTCACAGGGAACAAAATACCCAATTTTGTTGCCCAATTTGTACTTAATGCGGCAATACCCCATTTGTGGTGATAAACTGCCGTTTGGGCCCATGGGAGGGCTCAGAACGAAAGGAGCGCTATTTGTTCTTTGGAGTCCAGATTTTGCTGGATTGGTTTTCGGGTGCCATGTCGCATTTGCAGAGCCCCAGAGGTATCAAAGCAATGGAAACCAACCAGAAATGACCCCATTTTGGAAACTACAGCCCTCAAGGAATTCATTTATGGGTGTTGTGACCATTTTGACCCTATAGTTTTTTCACAGAACTTATTTGAATTGGGCTGGGAATTAAAACAAAATTAATTTTTTCCAATAATATGTAGTTTTGGCTGAAAATTTCTTATTTTCACAAGAAACAAAATACCCCATTCTGTTGCGCAATTTGTTCTGAGTGCCGCAATACCCCATTTGTGGTGATAATCTGCGGTTTGGGCCCATGGGAGGGCTCAGAAGGAAAGGACCACCATTTGGCCTACTGGGGATTTTCTGGTGCGAGGTCATGTATGCAGAAGCCCCTGAGGTACCAGTACAGTTGAAACCCGAAAGAAGTGACCCCGTTTTAAAAACTTCACCCTTAAGGCATTCATCTAGAGGTGTAGTGAGCATTTTGACTGGAGACATACACCCCATAAACTGTAATGTGGGTTCTCCTGGGTATGGCAATACCCTACATGTGGCTATTATCAGCTGCCTGGGTACACAGCAGAGCCCAGAGGGGAAAGACGAGGGGAGATAAGCTGTGCGGAGTACATCAGGGTAACTAAAATTGGGGTAAATTATAAACCAAGGGATGTATGATAAATTTTAAAACACTCTTTCATACAGAGCTCTGGTTTTTCGGGACACGTGTCACATTGATATATTGTGTCCTCCCTTATCCCCCTCTTATAGCAGACTTTGCACCTCTTTTGACTTTTTCCCTTCTTGCCAGTTTGGGGAACTTCTCCTGGAAAGTGTTGCCCTGGTACGATGCGTGTGGCCTCGCTTCCAGAAGTACTGGGTGCCCCCCCCCCTTCTTGGTCCCTAAAGATTAGGTTCTTGATAATCACCCCTTGAAATTCCAGGAAAGTTCCCCTCTGGCCTGCATATCGACGTAGCACGTACATGTTGTACAATACCATCTGTATGATGTGCACGGCCAGCTTCTTATACCACACCGCATGGCGCTGTAGGGCTTCAGGACTTAATCTGACAAGTCCACCCCTCCCATGTACCTATTGTAGTCCAGGATGCAGTCTGGTTTGGGGGTCTCTGTACTGGTACCTCGTACAAGTACATGGGTACTGGTGAGGCATCTCTCTTGTCCTTGTACTTGACACACAATATGTTGCTGCTAGATTGTGCCCTGCTCTCACCCCTTCTGAGTGTTTGCCCAAGCAGAGTCTTAGGGAGGCCTCTCAGATTTCTTCTAGCAGTGCCGCATGCCGCAGGACTTCTGGAAGTGAGGCACTTGAAGAGTGGGACGCTGGTATAAAATTTATCCAGGTTGAGATGGTGACCCTGGTCCAGCAGTGGGTGCACCAAATCCCACACAATTTTTGCATTAACTCCCAGTAAGGGGGGGGGGGGCATTCTGGGGGCTGAATACTGGTGTCCTTCCCCTCATATGTCCCAAATCTGTAGGTATACCCTGATGCACTCTCGCACAGCTTATACATTCTCACACCATACCTTGCCCTCTTACTCGGCATGTACTTGCAAAATTGAACCCTCCCTTTAAAATGTACCAAGGACTCATCAATAGAAATACACTTCTCGGGGGTGTATGCTTGGGAAAAAACAGGGCACTGAAACGGTCTAATAGGGGTCTCCGTTTATACAAACGGTCAAAACTGGGGTCATCTCGGGGTGGGCACGGCTCATTATCAGTATAATGTAAGAAGCGAAGTATTGCCTAATTTATTTATTTTTTTAGGTTACAGTTCAGTTCTGAAGTTGCTTTGAGGGGCCCATATATTAGAAATCCCTATGAAACACCCCATTTTAGAAACTAGACCCCTCAAAGTATTCACAACAGCATTTAGAAAGTTTATGAACCCTTTAGGTGTTTCACAGAAATTTAGAGCAAAGTAGAGGTGAAATTTTAATTATTTTTTTTGTCAGAAAATCCTCTTTATACCATTTTTTTTATAACACAAAAAGTTTTATCAGAGAAACGCAACTTAATACGTATTGCCCAGATTCTGAGAAATATCGCACATGTGGCCCTAGTGCAGTAATGGACTGAAGCACCGGCCTCCGAAGCAAAGGCGCACCTAGTGGATTTTGAGGCCTCTTTTTTATTAGGCACCATGTCCGGTTTGAAGAGGTCTTGTGGTGCCAAAACAGTGGAAACCCCCCAAAAGTGACCCCATTTTGGAAACTAGATCCCTTGAGGAATTCATTGTAGTTTTCTTGGGGTGCATGCAGCTTTTTGATCAGTTTTTATTTTTAGGTGGCGTGGTGACTAAAAAACAGCAATTCTACTATTATTTTTTTATTAGATTTTTTTTTACAGCGTTCACCGTGCGCTATAAATGACATATTCACTTTATTCTGTGTGGCGATACGATTACGGCGATACCAGATGTTTATAGATTTTTTTTATGTCTTATGGCGTTTGCACAAAATACGTTTTGTAAAACATCAGTCACTTTTTGTGTTACCTTATGCTAAGAGCCAGAACTTTTTTATTTTTCCATCAATAAAGCCGTGCGAGGACATATTTTTTGCGTAACGAACTGTAGTTTCGATCAGGACCATTTTTAGGTGCATGCAACTTTTTGATCTCTTTTTATTCAATTTTTTGGGAGGTGAAGTGACCAAACAATTGTGATTCTGGTACGGTTTATTATTAGTTTCTTTTACCCGTTCACCGCGCGGGATAAATAACTAAATAATTTTGTAGTTCAGGCCGTTACGGACGTGGCGATACCAATTATGTATAGTTTATTTGTTTGTTTATATATTATTATTAATAATAAAGGACTGATCAGGGAAAAGAGGGGATTTTTTATTTTATTACTTTTATATCTTTTATCTTCTTATTTTTACACATCTTTTTTTTACTTTTTTTTTACTTTATTACTTTGTCCCATTAGGGGACTTGAGGGCAGGAGGCCCTGATCGCTATTCTAATACACTGCACTGCATGCGTAGTGCAGTGTATCAGAGCTGTCAGCTACTCACTGACAGCAGGCATAGTGGGTCCTGACTTCGTCAGGACCCACTAGGCTTCCGTCGATGGCAGAGCCGGACGCAATTGTTTGGTGTCCGGTTGCCATAGTCACCATTGCCGGCCGCTATCGTGTAGCAGGCCGCCGATTGTAGCTTAACCCCTAAAAAGCCGTGATTGCTATTGAACACGGGTTTTCAGGGGTTAATCAGTGGGGACACAGCGATCGGTCCCCGCTGTAGGAGCTGTGACAGCTGCTGTATGAGACAGCAGCTGTCACAGCTCCTGTATGTGTCGGGAGGACGGCCAAAATGGCCGTTACTCCCGAGACGTACTATTAGGTCATGGAGCGCGAACGCTATGGTTACCATGACCTAATAGTACGTCCAGGAGCGGGAAGGGGTTAAGGACCCAAACTGGTCAACAACTTCTGCTCTGCAGAGATTTCTGTATATTGTCACAGGGTCATAAAACCAAGTCACACTATTTTATTTTTCTTAAGTTGCAATAGGGATCAATAAAAATGTTGTGCATGTTCTTTAGTCTGAGGTGCTTGGCTGTTTTTTTGCTCTGCTCCTCTAGGACAGAGCTGTGATCTGTGACTACAGCCAGAGCTGTACTGGCCCACCTAAGAATCCTTAAAGGGAACCTGTCACCAGCATTTCACCTATTAAACCAGCAATACCTGGTGGTAGTGGGTGAAAAATCATTTCTATATAACCTATAATTGTCTTCTTAGTCGGCTCTGTAGCTTTAGTATTCAGCTTTTTAGGCCCTGTTCACACGGAGTTTTTTGCAGGAGGAAAATTCCTCCTGTAAAAACTGACCCTGGAGGTTTTCATGTTTGATGTGGTTTTTGACGTGGTTTTTGACGTGGTTTTTGACGTGGTTTTTGAGGCGGTTTTCCAGGCGGTTTTTCAGGCTGTTTTTGCCGAGGTTTTCACACGCATGAGGCTGGGTTCACACAACCATGTTACGTCCATAATGTACGGAACGTATTTCGGCCGGAAGACCCGGACCGAAGACAGTGCAGGGAGCCGGGCTCCTAGCATCATAGTGATGTACGACGCTAGGAGTCCCTGCCTCTGCGTGGAACTACTGTCCCGTACTGATGGCACAATTGCATAGGAAGGCACACGTTAAATAAAGAGCAAGGTACATTTATTTACCATGTTTGGGAATATACTGCATGTAATGTCAAGCAAACGGATGTAAATGTGTATGGAATTTTAGCCAGCATCACAAAGGGGCTTTCAGGGAGTATATCTATTGTTTGAAACCTTATAAACTTGAAACAGCACTAACAATTTTGATTATTTTCAGTGGCTAATCCCTGTTTACATGCAAGGACCGAAAAATGATAACATTTTGACCCGCATAAAATATGGTTGTGGATAAGGGTTATTATGAAGACTTATTTGGTCAATTATCGGCCCATGTAAAAAGGCCTTTAGTGGTCTCATCATTGTGAAAGGTCTCGTTCACATATAACTTCCGATTCAGTATTGCTTCTCTCCGGCGTGCTATAGAGACTTTGTAGCAGTGGCGTAACTATAGGCGTCGCAGCGGTCTCAACCGCAACCGGGCCCCAAAGCCAAGGGGGCCAGCAGCCCCCCGCACTACGTCAATGAAAAGTTACTATAGTAACTGGACCCTATGTAATAAACTACACGGGCCCCTGTTACTATAGTAACTAACAGTACTTACCCCCTCTTTCCGGAGCGCAGCGGAGGTCCTGATGTCACAGCGCTGCGCACAACATCCCGACCCTAGATGGAGTCAGGACCTGCGGCCGAAGAGTAGGGTAAGATTAATATTACTGTCAGCTGAAGCTGATGGGTCGGGGTCCGAATATCCGGGACCCCCGCCTATCAGCTGTTTTGAAGGTGGTGCACCACTCGTACGAGTGCTACTTCCCCTTCATTCCGGTCACTTTCTCACACTGTGAATCGCCAACACGGACGTGTCAACAATTCACAGTGTGAGCAAGTAAGGGAAATGAAGGGGAAGCAGCGCTCGTACGAGCGCTGCACACTCTTCAAAACAGATGATTGGAGGGGGTCCCTGGAGTCGGACCCCGAACTTTTAGCTATTGATGGCCTATCCTGAGGATGTTTAGGGACTGGACAACCCCTTTTAAGCCTACCGTGTTTTAGGCTTAGATACAGGGCCCCAGCAGACAGTAATCTTATACTGCATAAGATTACTGTCTGCTGGACCCTGTATCTAAACCTACCTTAGGCATAGTTGTAGAAAAGACCAAAAATAGGACCTACAAAAGGTGCTGCTATAATGAAATTGGAGAGGTTGATGAATGTAGATAATAGTTTAATGGGCTATGCATTACGACATCGAACCGATGTCTTCATCAGGCCATGTAAAAAACATACATTACTACAGCTTATATATATTACGTACAATAAGGAGGAAGAAAAAAACGGCCAAATCTGTACAGGTCAAAGATCAGCGGTGACGTCATACATTGTTATTTAAAACACAAGATAAAACCACAGGAAAAAAAATGTACAATTCAAATACAATTTAACCATATAAAATATTATAAGAAGATACTAAAAGTTATTAGAAGGGGAAAAGGTACAATAAATGAGTAATAAATAATAATAAAAATTAAAGATTGAAGAAAAATAAAAACAATTCACAATTCAATGTGTTAATACCTGGAGGGAAATGTATACAATATAAATATATAATTACTACTCACGAAAAGTCACTGTGATCATGCAAGAGCCGAGCGATATATGCAGAACACAACTGTTTAGAGAATTATTGCAGTGTTAATCTGACAGGAGCGTCAATGTTGTCAAGGGAACAGACAACTACGGTGGCTGAAGGGGAAAGAGAAGAAGGAGCTCAAGGAGGGGGCTTATGGCACTCCAGGACTATGGGAAAGGTAAGTGAATGGGAAATTACAGGGATTGAGACAATTTGGGTACATATATTGAAGAATTGAGAAATCTGACGAAGTGATGTAGGCTGTTAATGGGGTATAAAGGAAGCGGAAAGTACATATAGTTGTGACTTTTTGAAAAGTAACATTTGAATTAGATAAACACAAACCTTAATACAGACTTAATACAATATTTTTTGAAAACAGGGGATGCAGCGTGGTATTCAATATAACTTATAAATGCTCACATAATAGTATGAGAGAAACATCAGTACATTTAGTGTAGGCAAGTTCCGTACATCGGTATAGAAAAAACAATTATAATAGGGATAATAGATATAGTGGATAACAGAGTGGTAAAAAAAGGGAGGTATAATTATATATAATTTCTGAATGCTGGTAATGTATATATATATATATATATATATATATATATATAAAAATATGTTCTCAGTCAGGGGGGGATTCTGTTATGTAGTTTAATCCACCTGGATGTAGATAGCACAACTAAAATATCCAATAGTTTTCTCGTTGTTTTAGTTTAATAAACCTATTGGGTGTCTCTGGTGGAATTTGTTCAATCGGTGTAATTTTGATGGAATCAAAATTGCAGTTATGTGTGCTTGTAAAGTGACGTGAAACACTTTGTTTCAAAAATCCTTTTTTAACATTAAGGCCCTGTATCTAAGGCCCTGTTCACATCAGCGTTGCCCTTCCGTTGAGGGGTTCCTTCGGATGTTTCCGTCAGGTTAACCCCTCAACGGAAAGGTAAATAGAAACCTTAGCTTCCGTTTCCCTCACAATTGATCTCAATGGTGACGGAAATGTTGTTAATGTTTCGGTTGGTCACCGTTGTGACAGGGTTCCGTTGTTTTGAGGGAATCGATAGCACAGTCAACTGCGCCACTGGCGTAGCTATAGGGGTCGCAGTGGTCGCAATTGCGACCGGGCCCCGGAGCCAGGGGGGCCCACAGTCAACCGCACCACATCAATAAAAAGTTACTATAGTAACTCGGGCCGCGGGCCCCTGTTACTATAGTAACAGACTTTACTTACCTTCCTGGTTCCGGATCGCAGCGGAGGTCCTGACGTCAAGCGCTGTGCGCAGCGCATGACATCACAGCGCTATGCGCCGCGCACAGCATCGAGAGGACAGAACTACCGCCGCGGCTGAAGAGGAAAGTAAGATTAGCCCTGACTGGCGGGTTCCGACTCCCGGGACCCGCCAATCAGCTGTTTTGAAGGGGCCGCAGCACTCGTACAAGAGCTGCTCCCCTTCATTCCGGTCACTTCATTCCGGTCACACTGTGAATCGGTGTCGGCGATTCACAGTGTGAGCGAGTAGTGAAATGAAGGGGAAGCAGCTCTCGTACGAGTGCTGTGGCCCCTTCAAAACAGCTGATTTGCGGGTCCCGGGAGACGCATCAGCTATTGATGGCCTATCCTGTGGATAGGCCATCAATGTTTAGGGACTGCACAACCCCTAAGCCTACAATGTGGCAGGCTTAGGGGGCCCATGAGACAGGATCACAGATTGTGTGATGCTGTCTGCTGGGCCCTGTATCTAAGCCAATCACATGGTAGGCTTAGATACATGGCCCATGTGTGATCCTGTCTGATGGGCCCTGTATTTAAGCCTACCACACTGTAGGTTTAGATACAGGGTCCAGCACACAGTAATCTTATACTGTATAAGAATACTGTCTGCTGGACCCTGTATCTAAGCCTACGTTGTGGTAGGCTTAGATACAGGGTCCCACAGACAGTATCACACATGGGCCCTGTATCTAAGCCTAACACGTGTTACTAATCGTTTTTCTTGTGTGTTTTCTTACAGGTTCGGTTGTTGGACTACGGCGGATTCCAGGACTACTTCGATGACGGCTTTCTTTTTTATTATCAATAAAATGGTTAATGAGGGTTGTGTGTTTTTTTTTATTTCAATAAAATATTTTTTCCATGTCTTTGTGTTTTTTTTTAAACTATATTACTACCGCCTTAGTAATGGCCGCCGGCTGATTGACAGTATCCATTGCTATGCCGGGGCTTAGTGTTAGCCGGTGCAGAGGCTAATACTAACCCCCTTTATTACCCCGGTACCCACCGCCACCAGGGGTGCTGGGAAGAGCCGGGTACGATCCAGTACCTGACCATCTGTAGTGATGGTCGGCCACTGGGGTGGCCGCAGGCTGGTATTATCAGGAGGGGAAAGGCCAGATACAGTGGCCCTTCCCACCCTGGTAATGCTAGGCTGCTGCTGCTTTATTGTATCTGGCTGGTTATGAAAAATGGGGGGTCCCCACGTCATTTAAAAAAAAACAAAATAAAAAATAATTGTAAAGAACGATGTCGGGTCCCCCCCAATTTTCATAACCAGCCAGATACAACACAGCAGCAGGCAGCATTACCAGGGTGGTAGGGGCCACTGTTTTTGGCCTTCCCCAGCCTAATGCTACCAGCCTGCGGCCACCCCGGTGCCTGCCCGTCACTACAGATGGACGGGTACTGGTTCGTACCCGGCTCTTCCCAGGACCCCTGGTGGCGGTGGGTACCGGGGTAATAATGGGGGTTAGTGTTGGCCTCTGCACCTGCTAACATTAAGCCCCGCCTTAGTAATGGAGGTTGTCAATCAGCCAGCGGCCATTACTAAGGCGGTGATAATAAAGTTTAAAAAGATACAAGCACATAGAAAAAATATTTTATTGAAATAAAAAAACACAACCCTCATTAACCATTTTATTGAGAATAAAAAAAGTTGAAGTCCTCGAATCTGAAGTCCAGCAACCGAACCTGTAAAAAAAACACAAACACACAAAAATAATAATATGTAACACATAAAGAAGCAAAATTATTATTCTTACCTTTCCTGTGTCCAGCGCTGGAGCCGCAATGTCAGCGAGCTGAGCCCTGTATCTAATCCAATCATGTGTGATACTGTCTGCTGGGCCCTATATCTAATCCTATTATGTGTGATACTGTCTGCTGAGCCACTGTATCTAATCCTATCATGTGTGATACTGTCTGCTGGGCCCTATATCTAATCCAATCATGTGTGATACTGTCTGCTGAGCCACTGTATCTAATCCTATCATGTGTGATACTGCCTTCCGAGCCACTGTATCTAATCCAATCATGTGTGATACTGTCTGCTCAGCCACTGTATCTAATCCTATCATGTGTGATACTGTCTGCTGAGCCACTGTATCTAATCCTATCATGTGTGATACTGCCTTCTGAGCCACTGTATCTAATCCTATCATGTGTGGTACTGTCTGCTGAGCCACTGCATCTAATCCTATCATGTGTGATACTGTCTGCTGAGTCATTGTATCTAATCCTATCATGTGTGTGTGATACTGTCTGCTGGGCCACTGCATCTAATCCTATCATGTGTGATACTGTCTGCTCAGCCACTGTATCTAATCCTATCATGTGTGATACTGTCTGCTCAGCCACTGTATCTAATCCTATCATGTGTGATACTGTCTGCTGAGCCAATGTATCTAATCCTATCTATAGTTTATAGGGTTGTAGGGCTATAGATATGCTAAGCTGTCTCCTATACACACATTTTTTTGGGGGCGGATACATATGTATTGGGGCTATTTCCCCTGACATTTTAAGCCCTGAGGGTATGTTCACACGGCAGCGTCCATTACGGCTGAAATTACGGTGCTGTTTTCAGGAGAAAACCGCTCCGGAATTTCAGACGTAATGGCATGTGCAGGAGTTTTTCGCTGCGTCCATTACTGACGTAATTGGAGCTGTTTTTCCATGGAAAACGGCTCCATTTACGTCTGAAGAAGTGACAGGCACTTCTTTGATGCAGGAGTCTTTTTTACGCGCCGCCTTTTGACAGCGGCTCGTAAAAAAAAATGACCGTCGGCACAGAACATCGTAAAACCCATTCAAATGAATGGGCAGATGTTTGCCAACGCTTTTGAGCCGCATTTTCGGACGTAATACAATGCTAAAACGCCCGAATTACGTCCGTAAATAGGGTGTGTGAACCCAGCCTTAGTGACGCCCCGGCTGCTAGTGCTGCATTGTTGGGTAACTTAGGAGACCCAGCGATGCAGCTGAAACTGATGCCAAAAGTGATCCCATAGTTTTCTAATTTTGTAGAAGGGAACAAATCTTACTTTTTAATGAGCAAATTGCTATCATTAAATGTCCATTCCGCTGTCAATAATACAAAAGATGTCCTCAATATGGCAAGGTAATCCTGCTTTTATATGATAATGAACTACAGTGACTGCAGAAAAAAATGAAAATCACCTTTATGAAGTGGATACGCTCAGAAGAATTGTCTAGCTGTCCATGGTAGAATTCTGCCCATTCGGCCTTGAGGCTCGTGACATGAGCAGGTTTTCTTTTCTCCCTAGCGTAATTCCCTCTTTGAATGAGGAGACGGTTGTTTTGAAGCTTGTTGGTTTGACTTTTACGCCACCGCCGCAGTGGAGTGCGTAACCACCCAAAATGAGCTTTTTTTTTGCAAAAGTTGCAATTCATAAATGACTCTCAGATAAGCTATTCCCACTTTCCCAAACAAAAAATAAACTAGGTGGGCAGGCAAAGCCAGATAAAGAAAAAATGCTGCTAATCACGGCACAGTTTTTTTCACAACTGCTTTGATAGATTCCCCACATTATGTTTTTAAGTAAATGTTGAGAGGATTAAAGCTGAAAGTGTTCGAATGCTTAACCACCTAGTGAGTGACTGATGGAGATAAGGATGAGGCTAACCTATATTTTGAAGGTATTTTGTTTTTGTTGCAAAATAAAAAAAACAAGTGAAATTCTAAGTAATACATTAAATCTCCTTAAATGTACAGAAATACCAAAAAAGTTACCATGTCCACATGTCATATACCCGAATGCACAGCGGGAAGTTAGATTTGCATTTATAGCATGTAAGGTCTCACTCCTTAGGCCTCATGCACACGACCGTAAAAACATCCGTTATTGCGGGTCGTAATTACGACCCGCAATAACGGGCCCATAGACTTCTGTTAGTCACGGGTACCTTCCCGTTTTCTCACGGGAAGGTGCCGGTGCCGTTAAAAAAATAGAACATGTTCTATTTTTTCATTTTACGGGCCATGCTGCTATACTTTATAATTGCAGCACGGCTCGCAAAAGCGGCCGGCTTGGTTAAGCGTGTGAACATAACCTTAGGGTGCAAGGAGTGTGGGGGATACTGCTGAATGAAGGGGCCTCATTACTAATGTAAAGTGGGGCCAGGGAAAATAATTAGATTAGGGAATGTTATAGGTCTGTCTAAAAAAATGTGTTTTCAGGGAAAATAGCCTTAAAATGCTAGGCCTTTAAGGCCCTGTTCACACTGAGTTTTTTGGCGCTGATTTTGATTCACACACTGCGTTGGAATCCGCACAAAAAAACTGCCGAAATAGCCCCCCATTGATTTCAATGGGAGGCAGCGGTGTTTTATTCCGGGGGAAAAAGTGGCATGTCCTTTCTTGCTGCAGTTTCGACCTCTGACCTCCCATTAAAATCAATGGGAGGCCGAAAAAAACCTGCAGCGTTTTTTGCCCCTTATGTTGCAATAGCTACAATGGCTGTAGGCGAAAAAAGCCGCAAAAAAGTGCAGGCAGGTCAAAATCTGCTACAAAATTCCTGAAGGAATTCTGAGGCAGTTTTTTCTGCCTGCAGAAAACTCAGGCTGGGTTCACACGACCTATTTTCAGACGTAAACGAGGCGTATTATGCCTCATTTTACGTCTGAAAATAGGGCTACAATACGTCGGCAAACATCTGCCCATTCATTTGAATGGGTTTGCCGACATACTGTGCAGACAACCTGTCATTTACGCGTCGTCGTTTGACAGCTGTCAAACGACGACGTGTAAAAATACAGCCTCGTCAAAAGAAGTGCAGGACACTTCTTTGGACGTTTTTGGAGCCGTTTTCTCATAGACTCCAATGAAAACAGCTCCAAAAACGGACGTAAAAAAACGCTGCGAAAAACGCCGCGAAAAACGCGAGTTGCTCAAAAAACGTCTGAGAATCAGGGGCTGTTTTCCCTTGAAAACAGCTCCGTATTTTCAGACGTTTTTGGTCACTACGTGTGCACATACCCTTAGTGTGAATAAAGGGTCCATTATTGATAATTTTTTATTTGTTTTAAGGGATGTTTTCAGGAGATAACAAAAGATGGTATGAAAGTATGTAAAATTTGATTTGATAAATATATACACTTCCATTTTTGTTTAACCCCTTCCCTCTTTGGCCACTTTTGACCTTCCTGACAGAGCCTCATTTTTCAAATCTGACATGTTTCACTTTATGTGGTAATAACTTCGGAATGCTTTTACCTATCCAAGCGATTCTGAGACTGTTTCCTTGTGACACATTGGACTTTATGTTACTGGTAAAATTTGCTTGATACATTCAGTATTTAATTGTGAAAAACCCCAAAATTTAACGAAAAATTGCAAAAATTTGCATTTTTCTATATTTAAATGTATTTGCTTGTAAGACAGGCAGTGATACCACACAAAATTGTTGCTAATTAACATCCCCCATATGTCTACTTTAGATTGGCATAATTTTTTGAACATTCTTTTATTTTTCTAGGACGTTACAAGGCTTAGAACTTTAGCAGCAATTTCTCACATTTTCAAGAAAATTTCAAACGACATTTATTTCAGGGACCAGTTCAGTTGTGAAGTGGCTTTGAAGACCTTATATGTTAGAAACCCCCAATAAGTCAGCCCATTTTAAAAACTTCACCCCTCAAAGTATTCAAAACAGCATTTAGAACGTTTCTTTACCCTTTAGATGTTTCACAGGAATTAAAGCAGAGGTGAAATTTACAAATTTCATTTTTTTTTGCAGAAATTATTTTTTTTTGTAACACAGCAAGTTTTACCGGAGAAATGCAACTCAAGATTTATTGCCCAGGTTCTGCAGATTTAGAAAATATCCTACATGTGGCCCTAGTGTGCGTATGGATTGAAGCACCGGTCTCAGAAGCAAAAGGAGCACCAAGAGGATTTTGGGGTCTTATTTTTATTAGAATATATTTTAGGCATCATGTCATGTTCGAAGGGTTCTTGTGGTGCCAAAACAGTGGAAATCCCACAAAAGTAACCCCATTTGGAAAACTACACACCTCAAGGAAATTATCTAGGGGTATAGTGAGCATTCTACCCCACAGGTTTATTGCAGAAATTATTGCAAATAGGCCGTAAAAATTAAAATCTAAATTTTTACAAAGGACTGGAGGAGAAAAACTACCACAACATTTGTAAAGCAATTTCTCCCAAATAAAACAATACCCCACATGTGGTCATAAACGTCTGTTTGGACACACGGCAGGGCTTAAAAGGGAAAGAGCGCTATTTGGCTTTTGGAGCTCAAATTTAGCAGGAATGGTTTGCGGAGGCCATGTCACATTTGCAAAGCCCCTGAGGGGACAAAACAATGAAAACGCCCAAAAAGTGACTCCATTTAAGAAACTAAACCCCTTGAGGAATTCATCTAGGGGTGTAGTGAACATTTTGACCCCACATGTTATTTATAGCATTTATTAGAATTGGGCAGTGAAAATAAAAACAATCCCTTTTCTTCAATAAGACGTAGCTTTAGCTAAACAAATTTCATTTTATCAACAAATAAATGAAAAAAAGAACCCCAACATTTGTAAAGCAATTTCTCCCGAGAACGGCAATACCCCATATGTGGTCCTAAACTGCTGTTTGGGCACACAGTAGGGCTTAGAAGGGAAGGAGTGCTATTTGGCTTTTGGAGTACAGATTTTGCTGGATTGGTTTCTGGGCACTATGTCGCATTTGCAAAGCCCCTTTGGGAACAAAACAGTGGAAACCCCACAGGAGTGATCACATTTTGGAAACTCCACCCCTCAAGGTATTCACCTAGGGATGTAGTGAGCATGTTAACCCCACAGGTGTTTTGCAGAAATTAGTGTGAACTCTATGTTGCAGAGTGAAAATGGGATTCTTTTTCCATAGATATGCCAATACGTGGTGCCCAGTTTGTGCCACCATAACAAGACAGCGCTCTAATTATTATGCTGTGTTTCCCGGTTTTAGAATCACCCTACATGTGGCCCTAATATTTTGATTGGACATTCGACCAGGCTCAGGAGTGAAAGAGTATCATGTAAAATTGAGGCCTAATTTGGAATTTTACGAAGTATTGGTTCACAATTGCAGAGGCTCTGATGTGAAGTAATAAAAGCAACCGTTGAGAAGTGACCCCATTTTGGAAACTGCACCCCTCAAGGCATTTATTAAGGGGTGTAGTGAGCATTTTCACCCTACACCCTACAGGTCTTTTCCATAAATGATTGCGCTGTGAATGGTGCAAAGTAAAAATTAACATTTTTCCCTAGATATGCCATTTCAGTGGGAAATATGTCGTGCCCAGCTTGTGCCACTGGGGACACACCCACCCAAAAATTGTTAAAAGGGTTCTCCCGGGTATGGAGATGCCATATATGTGGAAGTAAACTGCTGTTTGGGCACATTGTAGGGTTCAGAGGGGAGGGAGCACCATTTGGCTTTTGGAGCGTGGATTTGCTTGGTAGTAATTTTGTTTGAGTATTGCTGGTGTTTCAGTTTATAATGTAGGGGCATATGTAAGCTGGGCAGAGTACATCAAGGGCATAGTAAGGTGGTATACTAATTGGGTAAAAAAAAAAGTTCAATAATCCATAGATGTGTGTTACGCTTTGACACAATCCTTTCTGCACAGGCCGGTGTCGCACTAATGGTCCACACTCCGTACCTTTGCAGTTGGGGGAATTTTGCTGGGAAGTGTTGTCCTGGTATAACGCGGGCGCCGTCGCTTCCAGCAGATATGTTTGGGCCCTTCATTTTGTCTGCTGAAGTGTCACATCGGGCTACCTAATATTTGTTTGGATTTTTTTTTATCTAACATGCTGTAACAGTTCCTGCACTTTTTTGGTGTAAGCGTAACATCAGTGACTGGTATTTTCCGTCCAGATCCGAAATATAAAACACACCAAAACACACACACACACACACACACACACACACACACACAGACACACACACACACACACACACACATATATATATATATATATATATATATATATATATATGTACACATATATACTGTATATACACACAGATAAAATTTAGAACTAGTCACTCGCAGACAGAAAAAAATGTTCATTTATTCAAACATGACTTTTTGCTACGGTTTTTCTGCACTGCTTTTGCTTTTGAAAAACCACAACAGCGATATGTGGGGAATATTGGAACAAAAAAATAATAATTGTGAAAACAAAAACTGCAAAAATTCTTGCAAAATGACATTTATTAATATGCAGCCTTTGCAGCGATTTTCGTACCACAACGTAAAGTGTTACAAACAGGCCCTATCAGGGTGTTTATCACAGAGTGTGAGCACCTCATATATTTATAACCTTGTTTCAGATAAGTGCTGAATCCCCAGTAGGTTTATCCTGGGATAGACCTACCATATGTGCAACATGTGCTGCTGCACAGGGGCCCAGTGGTTAAAAGAGGGTCACTGTCTCTTTAAAAGCAGCTTCCTACTGTCTCTTAGGCCTAATTCAGACAAACGTGTCCGTTTTGCGTCCGCAAAAAATTAATCGTATTTCATGCATTTCAGTTCCATGTGGTATGAGTGTGTTTTCCTCCGTGTGGCATCAGTGTTCCTGTTTTTTTTTCTCATCATTTCTTTAGCAACTGGTGCGTGGAAAACACAGACAGCACACAGATGTCGTCCGTGTGCTGTCCGTGTTTTTCACGCACCCATTGACTTCAATGGGCATCGTGGTCCGCAAAAAGGGACCTAAATAGGACATGCAGTGAGTTTGACGCAACGGACAAACGCTGCATGAAAAACCACGTTTGCTGTCCGTTTTTTTAACACGGATGTATAATACGTTCGTCTGAATATGGCCTTAGACTGCATGTAAGGAGCTGAACTTAAAGGGTGTGTTCACACTGTGCATTTTTGTTGCGCTTTTACCATGCACGTTTTATTTTTTGTTAGATAAACTCCCATGTCTGTCAATGGGAGTTTATCAACCTAAAAAACTAAAAAACACATATTAAAAATGCAAAACAAACAAAAAAAACAAAAAACAAACAAACCGCGCAGTTTGAATCTGGCCTAATGAATTTCAAGTCTCATAATTACTGGGGTATTGTATAGGAGACATGGGGTGGGGGTACTCTATGAAAAGTATAGACGGTTCTGAACTGCTAAAGGAATTTGACTATTGATGTGTCAGCTACTGCGGAGAGAGGATGACACTATAAAAGAGCGATACGGTGACTGACACATTTTCTTGGGGACACGGTGCATTCATTATGTTATTACTACCGCTCAGTGAAACCATGTAACGAATGGACAGTGAGGTTAATGTGAATGTAATAATGCAGAATGAAGCCAATATATTCGGTTTAATGTAATCTCATTAGGAAACCCCATTGTAAGCAGCTTTCTGAAAACACTTTGAGAATGTGTGTGCCAGACTTAGTGGGAGGGATCCTATGCCAGCTGCCAAGCATGACATTTCTGTACAGCCCGCTGATCTCTCTGTGGGTGACTTGCATGTAGAGCTGTTTTATCTTCCTGTCTCACAATGGCTCGGTACCTGCATGGGGCCAAGATCCCAGAGCGGGCTCTTTGAATACTGACTGTCTTATCCTCCCAGCTGGGCTTCCGTACCCACTAGTTGAGATTCCCTAAATTCTAGTTTTCAGTGCTAACATCTGTTCTCTCAAACACTTCTGTCCATCCCTCTCATTATGTGCTGACAGCTCAAGGCAGCCATAGCAAAGTCTAAGCCTTCATCAGAAACTCAAATGGTTCACAGCTTTAGTTATTGACATGTAGGCGCTAGAACACAATAGTCTCAGAATAGTTCAGGAAATTCATTAAATCTCAATTCATCTAGAATTAGTAGTACTAAATGTATTTTAGTTGATAACATTTCTGGAATTACTCTGTGCCTTGAGGAATTTTGTTTTAGGGATTGAGTAAAAAACTAAATTTAAAAATAAAAAAAATGGAAAATGTTATTAAATTCATGAGAAATTTGAAACTTCAATGCTTCTTAGCAAATAAATGTGATTTGATTTTATTGTAGGCAAATGTCAGCTACGAGCACAGAAACTATGAAGATGAGCACCCGGGGGATGTTTACTAATATATTATTGTATGATTTTGCAAGATGGCAAAAATAGCAAATTTTGGGCCAAATTTAGCCAAATCAAGTGCCTGGCATTATAAATCTGGTGCAAATTGCTAGGCATGTTAGACACTTTTCCCCTTCTTAAAGCAAAGCTAATGTATTTTTCCCCATAAATCAATAGTGAATGCATTTGTGACACTTTTAATGAAACATTTTGATTTCAGTAATTAGGTATAATGTTGTCAATGACCTCTCATGAAGTTTAA
This sequence comes from Rhinoderma darwinii, assembly GCF_050947455.1. Classification (NCBI taxonomy): domain Eukaryota; kingdom Metazoa; phylum Chordata; class Amphibia; order Anura; family Rhinodermatidae; genus Rhinoderma; species Rhinoderma darwinii. The sequence goes on along the minus strand of NC_134690.1, from coordinate 57,676,256 downwards.
TGATGCAAAAAGTTAGTTATGCATCAGTGTACATGTTTTAGTGTCCCCCGTTTGTGTCCCTTTTTGCCCCTTTATGTGTGTAGGCTGTTTGTCTACCCATTTATTTGTCCCCTGTGCTACCTTTTTTAGGGAGGTGCAGTACATGGAGGTGGTGAGCTACTGGCTGCTACTGGGCTGTGACAACCAGGTGGAAGAGGAAACACGTCAGCTTGGGGTCTTCGCTAGAGTGACGCATCCACTTGGTGAATCGGTGTGTATGAATGCGGAAGGGCATAAAAGGAGAAGAAGGGGCAGGGTCTGGTGAGCGAGCCCATGCTAGCTATGTTAGGGAATTGTGGCCTGGGAAGGCAGCTGGCAAATTACACTGTCACAAAATGTACTTTCTAGTACCCAATTCAAAGCTTCACAGTGTGTACTGCTATATGCCAAATCCTTTCTGTGAAGGGTAAGGGGCGACTGAACTGTGGTAAAGTTGCTTGTTGATGTATCAGCCTCTGATCTGTGGTGTAACCCTTAGGTTAAGACCACACAGAGCGGCCCTGACACGGTCGAGATGCGGCCAACAACCGCGCTGGCACTATTTTAGGCGCGGCTGTCAAATACCTCGTTAAGGGGTATACCGGTTACGACAAGTTACCCCCTATCCTTAGGGTAAGGGGTAAGTTGATGATAAGTAGGTGTCCGACAGCTCAGAACCCCTCCGTTTACGAGACTGGGGAGACCGAAGTTCACTCATGCGCACTGCCGCTCCATTCATTTTCTATGGCAGCGCCGGAGAAAGCCGAGTGCAGTGTTCAGATTTTTCCGGCGCTGCCATAGAGAATGAATAGAGCGGCAGTGCGCATGAGCAACCTGCTGCTCGGTTCAAACTTGGGGTTGGGGCAACTTCGGGCTCCCCATTCTCGTAAATGTTGGGGGTCCGAGCTGTCGGACACCCACCGATCAGCAAGTTACCCCATACCCTCCAAATAGGGGGTAACTTGCCGTAACCTGAAAAATCAGGCGGCCATAAATGGTGTATTAATTCATAGCCGCATGATTTTGCAGATAAAGGGACGTTTTACTCGCATTAACGTGTGGCCACTAACAGGCTATTTGAAAGCAGCATTGAACATGGTGTTGGCGCGGTTGTTGGCCGTGTTGCGATAGTGTCAGGGCCGCTCCGTTTAGCCTTACCCTAATTGATTAATCTGCCATCTGCTTGTAACTAGTAAACACTAGTATTATATTCTGAGAACCAGACTGGTGGGGCACTGCAGCTGTACTGATTATGTGGGCAAAGTTCCCCAGTTGGTGTCCTCACTATCAGGGAACATTGTAACTGGCAGTAAGCCATGCGGGTCGGCCCACATTTAGAACTTAAACCAGGAACTCAAAATGTAGTGACTACTGCTCGCAAGGGCACACGTAGATGCTTGTAGGTGCTAGTGGGCGAGTGTAACAATTCGCCAATACAATTGTTAAAGCTTCCTCATTGCATTAGTCACTGAACCATTGTTACTGCCCACATTACAATCACTACAACAAATGAATAAACCAACAATCAGTAAGTCTTTTAATGAGCACATTTTTATAATAATTGTAAAAATAATTCCATTCTTGGTTTTATTTAGAAAATATATTTCTACATTTTGTTGTATTTTTGAGTTTTTCTAAGAGCTTCCAACCTGTAATCTAAAGATCCGATAGGGATATAAAGCATTTTCCATGCATTGGTGACAGGATGCTACAGTAACTCCTCAGCCACTAATATTACTCTTCACTTTAAAGGTATCTGACCACTGAGACTCCTACTGATCACTAAGGCTGGGTTCACACACCCTATTTACGGACGTAATTCGGGCATTTTAACCTTGAATTACGTCCGAAAATACGGCCCCAAAGCGTCGGCAAACATCTTCGCATTCATTTGAATGGGCTTTACGATGTTCAACCGACGCCAAAAGACGGCGTGAAAAAAAGACACCCGCGTCAAAGAAGTGCCTGTCACTTCTTGAGACGTAATTGGAGCCGTTTTCCATTGACACCATGGAAAAACAGCTCCAATTACGTCCGTAATGCACGCAGCGATAAGCGCCTGTACTTGCCATTACGTCTGAAACGCCGGAGCTGTTTTCTCCTGAAAACAGCTCCGTAATTTTAGCCGTAACGGAGGCTGCCGTGTGAACATACCCTTAAAAGGGGGACCCCAGTCCCTGCTCACCAAGGTCCCGCAGTATATCAGATGCATCACCCATCATTCATTTTATAGGCCATCATCCTGCATATTGTGGACATTATTACACCACAGTGCCACCACAAGCCACCATTTTCGGCTATGTTCACAGAGGGAAGATATGCTGCATAAAAGTACAAAGTGTATCCGCCCTGGGGGGCCGCAGGGATTCCGACGGAAAAACCACACCAAATTGTGGTGCAGTTTTTCCTCTAGAATGTCCACTGCGGAAAACTGCACGTATAAAAAAAACACATACAGTGAAGGAAAAAAGTATTTGATCCCTTGCTGATTTTGTAAGTTTGCCCACTGTCAAAGACATGAACAGTCTAAAATGTTTAGGCTCGCTTAATTTTACCAGTGAGAGCTAGATTATATTAAAAAAAAAAAACAGAAAATCACATTGTCAAAATTATATATATTTATTTGCATTGTGCACAGAGAAATAAGTATTTGATCCCTTTGGCAAACAAGACTTAATACTTGGTGGCAAAACCCTTGTTGGCAAGCACAGCAGTCAGACGTTTTTTGTAGTTGATGATGAGGTTTGCACACACGTTAGATGGAATTTTGGCCCATTCCTCTTTGCAGATCATCTGTAAATCATTAAGATTTCGAGGCTGTCGCTTGGCAACTCGGGTCTTCAGCTCCCTCCATAAGTTTTCGATGGGATTAAGGTCTGGAGACTGGCTAGGCCACTCCATGACCTTAATGTGCTTCTTTTTGAGCCACTCCTTTGTTGCCTTGGCTGTATGTTTCGGGTCATTGTCGTGCTGGAAGACCCAGCCATGAGCAATTTTTAATGTCCTGGTGGAGGGAAGGAGGTGGTCACTAAGGATTTGACGGTACATGGCTCCATCCATTCTCCCATTGATGCGGTGAAGTAGTCCTGTGCCCTTAGCAGAGAAACACCCCCAAAAGATAATGTTTCCACCTCCATGCTTGACAGTGGGGACGGTGTTATTTGAGTCATAGGCAGCATTTCTCTTCCTCCAAACACGGCGAGTTGAGTTAATGCCAAAGAGCTCAGGATCAAGGATACCCCACGAGGTGAGATTTTGCATGGAGCCCCAGATCGTTGCCGATTGACAGTCATTTTGTATGTCTTTCATTTTCTTACTATTGCACCAACAGTTGTCTCCTTCTCACCCAGCGTCTTACTTATGGTTTTGTAGCCCATTCCAGCCTTGTGCAGGTCTATGATCTTGTCCCTGACATCCTTAGAAAGCTCTCTGGTCTTGCCCATGTTGTAGAGGTTAGAGTCAGACTGATTAATTGAGTCTGTGGACAGGAGTCTTTTATACAGGTGACCATGTAAGAGCTGTCTTTAATGCAGGTACCAAGTTGATTTGGAGCGTGTAACTGGTCTGGAGGAGGCTGAACTCTTAATGGTTGGTAGGGGATCAAATACTTATTTCTCTGTGCACAATGCAAATAAATATATATCATTTTGACTATGTGATTTTCTTTTTTTTTTTAGTATAATCTATCTTTCACTGGTAAAATTAACCTAGCCTGAAAATTCTAGACTGTTTATGACTTTGACAGTGGGCAAACGTACAAAATCAGCAAGGGATCAAATACTTACTTCCTTCACTGTATTTACCCTCTGACGTCCTGCAGACCGACCTCCTGGTTTTATCCCATGCGACCGCTGCAGCCTGTGATTGGCTTCAGCGGTCACATAGGATGAAACGTCATCCCAGAAGACCGGCCTGGACAAAGAAGCATGGAATTTTAGCTGCTTTTTTTTTTCCAGCAGAATCTTAGCTTTTTCGACGCAAAAAAACACAACATCTGCTATTTGTTGCGGGTTTTACCTCACCTTTGAATTCAATGGGAAAAACCTGCAACAAAAAAGCAGCATTTACGCAAATACAATTGACATGCTGCGGATTAAAAAACGCACGGCAGGTCAATTTCTGAGTGTTTTTCCACTCATTATTTACGTAGCGTGTGGATGAGATTTGAACAAATCTCATCCACTTTGCTGCTAGTGTATTATGCCGCGGATTTTCCGCAATTAAATCCGTTGCGCAAAATTCAAAGTATTTACGATACGCTTGAAGTTATTCTTATAGGCTTCCCTTGTATAAAGACTTATCAGTAAAAATGAATAAAAAATTTTTTCGCCTGATTTAATCTTTACTGGATTTTTGCAGAATTCTTGACAATTTTCTAATTTGATGAGTGACAAGAAAAATGTCATCACAAATTTGTCATGTCCCATTTTTTTTTTTTAGCTCAGTTTACGCCAAAGCCTGACATAAACTGCTTAGTAAATGCAGGTAATGATTTCACAAAGGACCACTCAGTCCATTACTGTTAATAAATGACCTTTGTAAGGAACGGAAAACATTGCAATGTAAGATCATTCATAAATAGATCACTTGAAATGCCAATGTTTTTGTACACAGACATGATAGCTACTATTAGCAGATATGCATGTTGTTTAGAAATTACCCACATTAACAATAATTTACTAATTAGGCATATTATAATTAATTAAATTACTGATGTTAATTTTGCATAAAATTAGCTCAGTGAATCAGGAGTCAGCTCAGGGAAATAATGCCTGGTTTGATTGAGGTTGCATTTGAATTGATTGAAAAGAACTTTGTGATTCTCTTTATAAATGACTTCAAATGAATGTTTAGCACAAGAAATTCATATTCGCCACAAATCCCTACCAGATTGTTATGAGCATATTTAGCAGACACTAAATCACTAACTGTAAAGGGGTTGTCCACTTCCTTGCTACAAGGGTCCCTTAACTATAAGCAGATCACATAGTGCCCCCCTGCTGGGACCCCCAGCGATAAGCTCAATTCTGTGTGGTACTTTGACAGTAACCGCCGCAGTCATTTTTTTTATTTTCACTTTCATTTTTTTGTCCCCACCTTCCAAAAGCCATAACGTTTTTATTTTTCTTTCAATAACGCCGTATGAGGGCTTGTTTTTTGCGGGACGAGTTGTAGATTTTTATGACACCATTTATTGTACCATATAATGTAGTGGGAAACTGGAAAAAAAATACTAGTGGGTTGGAATAGGAAAAAAACTGTGATTCCTCAATATTTTGGTGGTTTTGTTTTTACGGCGTTCACCGTGGAGTAAAAACAGCATGTTAACTTTATTCTGCAGGTCAATACAATTATGGTGATACCAAATTGATATAGTTTTTTAAAAAATATATTTTACTACTTTTACAAGAAAAAAACTGATTGTTAAAAATTAAATTTGAGTTTTGTCGCCATAACTTTTTTTATTTTTCCATCGATTGAGTAGTATGAGGGCTTATTTTTTGCAGGGCACATGAGACTTTTGATCACTTTTTATTCCATTTTATTGTGGGAGATGGACTGACCAAAAAACAGCAATATTGGCAAATGTAAATGGTTTTTACGGACTAAATAGCGATATATTGTAATAGTTCAGCCTTTACGGACGCGTTGATACCAGTTTTGTTAATTTTTTATGTTTTTTACATTGTGCTTGAGGAAAAATGGAAAAAGGTATTTTTTTTAACGTTTCTTTTTTTTTATTTATTAAAAAAACTTTATTTTACAGTATTTTACTTGTTCCCTAGGAGACTTGAACCAGCGATCATTGGATTGCTTGCAGGATATACTGCAATACTAGTGTATTGCAGTATATCGTGATACTGACAGTCTTATATGAAGCCCTGATATCTAATACAAAGATGGCAGACCTAGTGGCCTTCACCAGGCCCTAAGGCTGCCATGCCAACCAATGGCACGCCACGAACGCGTCGCGGGGGGGGCCATTGCAACGTTACAGGGGGTTATACTTTAGAATTCCATGCTTCTGTTTCTAGTCATTTAAATGCCGTGGTATTTAACGGGTTAAACGAGCGGGATCACGCTCGGGTGGGATACAGCTCATTACCCTGAAGTGTCGGCTGTAACACACAGTCGATACGCTCATTCTATGCAGTTGGCTCAGCCTGTGAGCCCGCTTTATACTCCCCAACCCGGGGATATAGATGCAGGGCGGATGTCGGGAAAGGGTGAATTTCTCTGCGGCGCCACCATAGGAGAAATTAATCATTACACAGTAATTGGGTGTCTGTGTAATGCAGGACAGGACAAGTCCTCCACAGTGAGAGATGCTCATTGTAACCACTCTCTACCTAGGCCAAGAGATGAAATGTAGATCCTAAATAGGGGACCCCTCTATATAGTCAAAAATGTCTAATCGGGTATATCAAAAATTCGTTTTTTAAACCGAACAACCACTTTAAAGTCTGTGTACACCTCTGAAATCTTTTTTTTTTTTTTTTTTAAATAAAAATCTGTATCACTGTGTTTTGTGCAACTTTCTAAATAGTTTTTATTAAAAATTATTTTTACATTCTGAGGAACAGCTGCTTTGTATCCTGTATTTTCATCCCAATTGTTAGGCACTTATTACATTCACTAGTATAACTCTACACATCACATTCATGTACTAATTTAAAGAGGTATTTTAGTTTCAGCACATAAGGCCGGGTTCCCACATAGCGTAAACGCTGCGGCGTTTCCGCAACGTAATTCTGTGTGGAAATTCCGCAGCATTTACCGTAGCAGCAAAGTCGATGAGATTAAGAAAATCTCATGCCCACACTGCGGAAAAAAACGCAGAGTAAACGTTAATAAATTGACCTGCAATGCTGAATTTAAATCCACAGCATGTCAATTTATGCTGCATTTTTGTTGATTTTCCGTAGCGGGTTTTCCCCATTGAATTCAATGGGGATGCAAAACCCGCAACAGAAAGCCAAGTGTTGCGACTTTTGTGACATATTCGCAGCAATTACGCCGCAAAAATCGCAACTACGGAAAAAAAAAACAGAAAAAAAAACATACTTACCCGGAAGTCTGCGTTTCTTTGTCCAATCCGGCTTCCTGGGATGACATAGCATCCCATGTGACCGCTGCAGCCAATCACAGGCTGTAGCGGCGGCCACATAGGATGAAACGTCATCTCAGGAGGCCGGTCCGGGTGATGTCAGAGGGCCGGCCTCCTGGGATGACGTTACATTCCATGTGACTACCGCTGCAGCCAATCACAGGCTGCAGCGGTCACATGGGCTGCAGCGTCATCCAGTGAGGCCGGACCGGACTGCACAGGAGGGACGCATCGCCATAACAACGGCCTAGGTAAGTATGAGAGTTTTTACCGCTGCTTTTCACAACGGAAAATCCGTCCGAAATTTTTTTTCAGACGTAATGTGATGCGGGTTCCCGGTCAGATATACTGCGCAGTTTTACGCAGCGTATCTGACCCGTGGGAACCCAACCTAAAGGTTATTCAGTATCAATTCCTCATGGTTTTCAAGATTTCTGTTTGCTGTCATTCAATTCATACTCCAGTGGATAAAATCTGCTTTGATCAAGTGATGGACAGACAGATGCCGCACTAATTACAGTTACAATACAGTTATCAGAGCTACGCCTTGTAATGAGCCATGGTCCTGTGTTTTCGTCGCATGACCAGGACAGATTTGTATCCCTTGGCAGTTAACAATGAATGTTTATATTGAATGACTGCAAGCAGAGATCTTTAACACCATGAAGAATTGAAACAGAAATTACACTAAATTGGAAAATGATACAAAGAAGGACCTTTGTAAGAGTTCTGTAATAATGACTGGTACAAAACAAAACAACAATAAAAGCACTTTATATTGCACATAAAATGGCATCACAAAGGGCGCCAAAATGTCCTGTATGACCTGAGGTAGTTAGGGATGGCAGTTGATACACCGGTTTAATTTATTAATTAAAAACTGACTTGATTCCTGAAGACTACCCCGAAGCGTCATACACATGGCGGTATTATAACCTTTGAGTTGTACGGAGCCATAATACGGCACCCATAGACTTCTATAGGCCTCTAATATCCCTCTGTAGGCCTCAGATATCAGAGCTGTATTCCTCAAAGAAAGTAACACCAGGGAGTTTCCATATCATGACTAAGTACGAAACCTACAAAACAAACTCAACTTGATACTAAATTAAATGAATTTGTGTCATGAAGTGAATTCTTTCTGGATATTCACATTCCTCAGAATATTGGGGCTTGGGGCTGCGCGTGCTTTTACTGCGCATCGTCTATCCTGGCTTTATTGTTATCAGCATAATCACCTTTGCAACCTAATTGTCTATTGATTGGATTTTTCTTTAGAGGCTTTTCATGATCATTAACTTTATGACTTGTCTTGGATTTATTCCAGGAGAAAATATTCCCCGGTGGCGTAATCATTTATGTTTGTATTGAACTTTTTATGCCTCATAATCATTTTAATCTTCTTCTGATGATCACTTTAACTAGAGTTTACAATAATGGCTTCAACCCTGTCGTATCTATAAAGGCTCCATTATGGTACGACATCTGTAAATCTTATTGAAGAAACTTTCCATTGTTGGCCTAGTTAGACAATTAAAATTTATTGTGTTCAAAGGTTTGTTCTGACCTATATATCATATATCCCCAATTTTGGCTGCTGTTGTGCTATATATATTACTATAATTAGTGCCTATGGCTGGCTTCAGGGGGTGTGCGACCTGTGCGATTGCACAGGGCAAATTAACAACCCCTGTTGAAGAGGGCACCTCAGGGAAATCTGAATTTGTGACCACCAAAAACATATTAATTGTATATCCCTGTTATTAAATTACACATGCAACTGAAATCTCATCAAAAGGGAAGGCAGAGACAGAAGGCAATGGTGTTTTATCGAGAATATTTGATCATCTTTTTCTTGTGAAGTCTGGTAAATTCAGCTTCTAAACCCCAATGCAAAATCCGTTACAGTGCCCCCCTCCCCCAACTATCACACATCTTTAAATGTTCTGGTTTACTCATATGGGGCAGAGGGACGGTTTGGCCCCTTCAGGCACCGGGGCCCAGCCACGAATGCAACCTCTGCACCCACTTTTATTACACCCTAGGTAGTCCTGCTTACTGTATTAGTCCTAGATTTATTGGGTCATTAGATCAGGCACAATGCAGGGTGATTTTCCCAGTGGGCTGCTTTAGGGGCTTAAAATGTGCATTGGCTCCAATTCTACTACTTGAAGATGCTGCACTTTACCATCAAAGATGGTATGCATTTATTTATTTTTTATTTTATTATCTCTATTCACATTAGGAGCCCCCGTTCTCGGGATCAGTGGGGTCGCCAGCGTTCGGACCCCCACCATTTAGGAGATATATGTTGATTATGGGAAAACCCTTTTAAAGCTAGATTTTATCATACACACACATGGCCAATGTGGTTTAGAGGTAGAAGGTCAAATCTAAAAAAAAAATATTGTCCCACATGTATTTGGAGTGATTTGTGAAAAATGTATCAAAATCTGAACACCTCTCAGTATATTTGGTAAATTTTGATTCCTCAAACAGGCATAAAACAAATCTACACCTACACAGGCACAGATTTGCACCAGAAATTTGCAGAGTGCTCACTGAATTTCAGCAGAACAATGTCTCCTTGGAGACTACGTCTTCATCACTTTTAAAATTTGACAATTTACGGGAAAAGTCAAGAAAATTTGTTGCACACCATAGTGGAAAAAAACCTGTCATAATCTGTTTAGTAAATGTGGGTAATAGAGCATCAGATGGAACACTCCATGTTCCAATGCATCCATGTGGATAGTCTGAAGGTAATTACTTACATAACCCCATGGAAATATACAAACTCGTTATTTATCCCCCAAAGCAGGTTATCAAAAAGACAAATGCGAGGCCCCATGCACACGATCGTAATTTTGAACCGCAATTACGTACCGTTATTGCGGTTCAAAATACTGATCCATTCAGTTCTATGGCCCACGGACACCTTCCCGTATATTTACGGGAATTTGTCCGGGCCGTAGAAATCATCCGCAAAAAATAGGACATGTCCTATTGTTTGATTTTACGGACCGTGCTCCCATACTTTATAATGGGAGCACGGCCCGCAAATGTGGGTGACTCTCCGTGGCCGTCCGGACGTGCCCTTCATCACGGGCCGTGCACGCGGCTACGGCCGTGTACAGGAGGCCTTAATGTTTGACTAATATCTTAAAGTGACCCTATCTTAAACTCCTAGCTGCATCTCTTGCCAAAATTGGCAATTGTGGTGCGAAATGAAGCGTCATACAGGGCAGTTTGGTTTCCTGCAGGAGCGGATATAGGCATCATAACGTTGCTCTGGCAACTGGACCACCATGCGGCTAAGAGTTTGTGACTGTCACTTTAATTTAGAGTAATAAAAGGTAGAATCCGTATCCATCCATAAACCAGTAACGACATTTTAATTAATCATGTGAATTTAATAGCAGACCTTTATCCAAAGTTATAATGATTACTGAAAGTATTCTGTATTTAACCAAATCATCCAGAAAGCTCTGGGTTTTCCTGCTTGGATGGTCATTACCTCATCAAACTGACATAATCGGGAATTTAATTAGATTAGTTAGGAAAAACTGTTTGTTTCCACTGTGCTTTCATCAGCTGTTAATTAGACAAATGACTGTATAAAAAGCTGGAAATAGCTGTTGTTTCCACGGACGTACCATATGTTATTGTGATGAGGCTCCATAGCACAATTACCATACACACTACATCATTGTAACTTATTGTCACTTGATAAGTAGAAGAGTTTAGTACTTACTATTTATGTAAACACATTTTTACTTTTGCTCCTCTAATTTTGTAGCAAATTAATGTAAAAAGGTTTTCCGGATTGAGTAAACACTATATTTGTATGTACTGTATTAATTCCTCATAGTTTTCAATATCTCTTCTTGCTGTAATTTAACCCCTTTGGACACAGCTATTTTGGGCCTGAGAGTCATAACTTTGACATTTTGTAACATAGACAAAAACTGTGGCACCGATTCTGCAAAAATAAATCCTTTTTGTTGGATGATCATGGTCTGAAGGATGTGGAAAGAAAATTACCTAAATACTTTTACATTTTTCCATCAACATAGCTGTGTGAGAGCTTGTTTTTTGTGGAACGAGTTATAATTTTTTTATTAGCACCAATTTTTGATACATAATATATTGAAAAACTTGTATTAAGCTTTTTAGGGGAATTTAAAAAAAAAGCAATTTTCTTTTGGATTTTGTTTTGACATCATTCATTGTGCATTAAAAATGACATTTTAACTTAGGTCTGCAGGTCAGTACAATTACGGTGATTTTTATATATTTTTTTTATGTATTACTACTTTTGCAAAAGACAACAACCCGTAAGTAAAAATCTCTTGTTTTTGTGTCTTTGCATTCTGAGTGTCATAACTTTTTTTATTTTTCCATCGACAAAGTTTCATTAAGGTTTGTTTTTTTGTGAAGCAAGTAGTAGCTTTCATTGGTATCATTTTTGTGGTACATAGGAATTATTGATTAACTTTATTCCTTTTTTTTATTCACAAAGTTCACAGTGCGGGCTAAATAATATGTTAGATTTATAGTACGGTTTGTCAATTATGTGTAGTTTTTTATTTTACATAATAAAGCATTGTGTAAGGGGGAAAAAGGATAGATTTTTTAAATTAGAGTTTTCTATATTTTTTTTTTTATGAACATTTTATTTTAAAAAAAAATTCTCTTTAGTCCCACCAGGGCACTGGGACATGCAATAGCTTGATCACCTAAATAATACTGTACATGGCAATACTTCTGTGTTACTGTGTATTAGGCCTGTCAGTGTAAAACTAACAGGTATCCTAAAAGGCATACAAATATAGCAGACATGGTGGCATGTTTTTGGCCCCTGGTTGCCATGAAAAAACATTGGCTCCAATGGGCTGACAGAGCGAGGCCCTCTGTCTGTCTAACCACTTAAATGTACAAAAAGTTCATCAATAAGGCCCTGTTCACTCCGCATGTATTTGATGTGTATTTTGGCGTGTTTTACGTGCCAAAATACGCGTTAAAAAAATGCTTGATTAAGCTTCCCATTCTAATCAATGACAAAGCACAGTTAGTAAATACAATGCATTTTTTTTACGCAAGCGTATTTAAAAAATGTGTTGTGTAAAAAAAGCATCAGGTCAATTCTTTAACTGGTTCCCGACCGCTGGCTGTGTTTTTACGGCCAGTGGTCAGGGTCCTTAAAACCTGAGCCATAGACTTTTTACGGCTCGGGTTATAACTTGCTGCCCGCGCGATCGGGCAGCTGAATGTCGGGTCTCCGGCTGTCAGTGACTGCAGGGGACGCTGAGGAGAAGATAGTAGCAGCTTTACCTGCTTCTGTCTTCTCCGATGTCTTTTTACATAGTGCTCAATGAACGCTGTGTATAGGAATAGAGACAGCAGCAGCGGCGCTGTCTCTATTCCTCCCGGTGATCATGTGACAGGTCACATGATCGCCGGGTGCCGTTAGTGGCAGACTGCTGCTGGGTCTTACAAGACCCAGCACAGCCCTATTAGTGACAATCGGCACTATGAGAGGGCTGATTTCCCCTGTAACTGGGGCTGCTGTGCAGCTCCAGTTACAGTGGAAAAACATGGTGTAAAAGAAAGAAAACAAATATATAAAGTTCCCCAAAGGTCTTTTTGGACCTTTGAGGGACAGACTATAATAATAAAAAAATAATAACGTAAAGTGCAAAAAAAAATTAAATAATAAATACACATAAAATGCCCACCCCAAAAAAAACGTTTCCCCCCCGCCAATCATTTTTTAAATGCTAGCGCTGACCCAATTACCCTAATATAGACATGTAATATATTAAAATTTACGGTAGACAATGACGATCACAAATAAAAGGTCTATTTTAGGGTAAAACTATGTTATTACCAAAAAAAAAATAGCTGAAATGTAAAAAAGCTTATTTTTTTACTATTATTTTCAAACTTTATGAATAAAAATTCTAAAATAGCAAAAAAGGATGTGTATAAAAACGATAAAAAAAGAAACCTGCATTGTCTATGGAAAAAACGTCGCAAATATATATATATATATATAGCCCAACAAATAAAAAAGTTATAGCCATTTAACTAAAACGTGCTAAAAAAGGCTAAACGGTGTCTGGTCCTGAAGGCTCAAAATAGCCCGATCCTGAACCGGTTAACCCGTAAAACACACCAAAGATGCCTCAAATGTTCCCATAGTCAATGGGAGTTCTAATTACGCGCCCAAAAATTGCAATGAGCGCACACAAAACGCGTAAAAAAACACGTGGAAAATGCATCAAAAACGCCTGTATTTTAAAAAGCACTTCACAAGAAACGCTAGGGTATTTGACACATTTACTTTACTTTTTTTTTTTTAGCGCCGTGTAAACATGCCCTAAACATGAAACTATAGTTTCTAAATCTATTGTGCCTACATAAACATCAGCAGCAGAATCTGTCCATGAAAGTTCGTCACAAGCACACGACTCTCAGGAGCTGTCACTAGACAATGATGACGCCCATCACTAGCAAGCTTTGGAGACTACTTAGGTATCTTCATCAGGCATGATATGTAAAAGTATCTGAAGAAACACACCAATAACACACCAACTATACCCTAATAGTTCATACAGATACGGTCTGTCTTTATGGGACAACTCCTTTAACATTTTACTTAGATTTATAAATGTGAAATTTTAAGCTGTCATTGAAAATACATTTTTGAACATTTTTATTACAACTTCTATACAGGATGAGAGGTGGTGGCTTATTTGCCCCCAGGGTCCCCTGTGCTACACATATTAAAATATAATTTCTTATGTAAAGTTGCTTTTTTGCCATTAACACGTCAATGTTTTTGTTGATTTACTGACATTTTGCTTTCAACTAAACAGTCCTTATTTATGCAGTTTATGTTTGAGTAATCACATAGAAAATGTGGCTATTTATATGAGACAGACATATAGCATACATTTCCCTTCATTACACGAAAACAAAATCACACTGTTTGTTTACAATCAAACAACTGCCTATAGATCTGTGTTTACGTCTAATCCTTTATAAAACCACCGATACATTTGTTCTTGTAGCTGTAGTTAATATAGTTAGTTAAGGCTCTGCTAACAGCCACGTTGTGGGTCACGGCGTACGACCGATACCAATGGCCGGCGCAGTTTCTAGGGAATTTGAACAAAAAGCACCCCCCCCCCCAAAAAAAAAAATACAGCAACAAAACATGAAATAATGCTAATAATGTAAATAATACTTATTTGAGTAATTAGATCATTGCAAATAAAAAAAAATATCTTGCCCCTAAATTTCCTAGACTGCTAAATTCGTTCAGACCCTAGGCTCTTCAATTTATTCAGCCTCCTAAACTTTTTTCAGACCCTAGACCCCTAATTTCATCCAGACCCAGGAGTAGACCTCTTAAAGAGGACCTGTCAACGCTCCTGACATATCTTTTTTTTTTAGTAATTACTTGTGTTTCTTATTAACCCCTTTAGGACACATCCTGTTTTGGCCTTGTGGACACAGATGATTTTTGCAAATCTGACATGTGTCACTTTATGTGGTAATAACTCCGGAATGCTTTTGCCTACCCAAGCGATTCTGAGATTGTTTTCTCGTGACATATTGTACTTTATGTTAGTGAAAAAATGTGGTCGATAAATTCAATATTTATTTGTGAAAAACTTCAAATGTTAACAAAAATTTGCAAAAATGTGCATTTTTCTAAATTTAAATGTATTTGCTTGTGAAACATTTCCCATATGTCTACTTTATGTTTGCATCATTTTTTTTCACGTCCTTTTATTTTTCTAGGACGTTACAAGGCTTAGAACTTTAGCAGCAATTTCTCATATTTTTAAGAAAATTTCAATAGGTTATTTTTTCAGGGACCAGTTCAGTTCTGAAGTGGCTTTGAGGGCCTTATATATTAGAAAGTCCCCATAAATCACCCCATTTTGAAAACTGCACCCCTGAAGGTATTCAAAACCTCATTCAGAAAGCATTTTAACCCTTTAGGCGTTTCACAGGAATTAAGGCAACGTAGAGGTGGAATTTACAAATGTCATTTTTTTTTTTGCCGAAATTAATTTGTAATAAAAAAAAAACACAGAAGGTTTTACCAGAGAAACGCAACTCAATATTTATTGCCCAGATTCTGCAGATTTTAGAAATATCCCACATGTGGCCCTAGTGCCCTAATGGACTGAATCACCAGCCTCAGAAGCAAAGTAGCAACTAGTGGATTTTGGGGCCTCCTTTTTTTAGGAATATATTTTAGGCACCATGTCAGGTTTGAGGAGGTCTTGTGGTACCTAAACAGTCGAAACCCCCCAAAAGTGACCCTATTTTGGAAACTACACAATTCAAGGCCTTTTTCTAGGGGTATAGTTAGCATTTTGACCCCACAGTTTTTTTTGAAGAATTTAGTGGAATTAGTCTGTGAAGATGAAAATCACCTTTTTTTCTGTGGCAACATAGAATTTTTTCATTTTTACAAGGAATAAAGGAGAAAAAGCACCCCAACATTTGTAAAGCAATTTCTCCCGATTACGGCAATACCCCATATGTGGTCATAAACTGATATTTGGACCCACAGCAGGGCTCAGGAGGGAAGGAGCGCCTTTTGGATTTTGGAGCGCAGATTTTGCTGGATTGGTTTTCAGTGCCATGTCGGGTTTGCAACTCCCTGGAGGGACCAAAACATGGAAACCCCCCAAAAGTGACCCTATTTTGGAAACTTCACAGTGCGCAATAAATTAAGTTTTACTTTACTCTGCCAGTCGGTACGATTATGGCAATACCATATGTGTATAGATTTTTTTAAGTTTTGCAGCGTTTGCACAATAAAGTTATGTTTCTATAAAATAATTTATTTTCTGAGACACCATATTCTGAGCCGTAACTTTTTTATTTTTTTGTCAAAAAAGCTGTGGGAGGTCTTGTTTTTTCGGGACGGGTTGTAGTTTTTATTGGTACTATTTTGGGGTAAACGCGACTTTTTGATAACTTTTTATTCTATATCTTGAGAGGGGTGGTGACCAAAAAATAGCGATGCAGACATAGTTTTCCGTTTATTTTGTTTGCGGTGTTCACCGTGCGGAAAAAATAACATTATAGTTTCATAGTTTGGGTCGTTACGAACACGGTGATACCAAATATGTGTACTTTTTTTTTAACGTTTTCATTTTTTCCCTATAATAAATGACTTATTATAGGAAAACAAAAACTTTTATTTTTACACTTTTAGAAAACATTTTTATTAACTTTTTTTTTACTTTTTACACTTTATTTTTTTGTTTATTAACCTTTTTTTTAACTTTTTACACTTTATTTTTTTTTTACATGCAGCTCTGATCGCTGCTAGAATACATTACACTACCTAGTAGTGTAATGTATTCCAACTGTCAGTGTGACGTCACATTCACTCTGACAGTAAGTCTACGAGGGACAGCCAGAAGCTGGTCCTCATAGGCTTCCATACATGGCAGACCTGGAGGCCGTTGCCTTGCCTCCGGATGCCATCACAAGCATCAGCAGCCCCCACAATTGCAAGGGGGCTGTTGATGTGCTACAAACCTCCTAAATGTGGTGATCGCAATCGAGCATCACATTTATCGGGTTATTTGCCTAAATCAGCGGCGATGAGCCGCTGATCGGCAACACTGGAGTGTCAGCTGTCGAGGACAGCTGATCTCCCAGTTCCCGATGCACACCTTGTCACCGACAGTGTGCATCGGGAACGACAGTGACTTCCTGTCACTCTGACTGGAAGCCTATCAGGACCAGCCGAAGGTTGGTCCTGATGGGCTTCCGTCCATGGCAGACACGGAAGCCATTGTTTGGCTTCCTTTTGTCATACTAACTATCGGCAAAATATGCGATTACGAACCGGAGTCTGCCGATATGCTAGAAACCACCAAAATTTGGTGATTGCAACCGATCGCTGATTTTAAGGGGTTAATCCGCCAAAATCAGCGGCAAAGGACCACTGGCCGGCAGGAGTGGAGTGTCAGCTGTCGGCGACAGCTGACCTCCCGGCTCCCGGTGCACACTGTCGTGCGGGAAGTAACCTCCCGCAACGACATACAGTTACTTACTCGTGCGGGTAGGGGATAAATAAAAACTTGGAACTTTACATTGGGCTTTTCCTCTGTTGCTACTCCTAAAAATGTATAAACAAACTAGTATAGAAATCCCGTTACACGGGTTTGCTAGCAAAAGGATTGATGATAAGTATTTTTAAAAAATATTAGAACAAAATATAAGTGCTTCTTAGAGGAGTTACACCACTTAAGGTGGTTACGCCCCTTTGGGCGTTTTTTCGCCTCTTTGTGCGTTTATTAGCCTCTGTGGGCGTTTATTAGCCTCTTTGGGCTTTCCCCCTCTTCACCACCTCTGGCTTTCCCCCCTCCCGGTCTTATCCACCACTCGACCAATCCCACCACTCCTACTAGAATATCCACCACTCGACCACTCCTACTCGAATATCCACCACTCGACCACTCCCACTCTAAAATCCTACGCTTCAACTCGAATATCCACCACTCGACCACTCCCACCCGAAGATCCTACGCTCCAACTCGATTGTCCACCACTCCCACTCGAAAATCCTACGCTTCAACTTCATTGTCCACCACATCCAGTAACACTTACATGTTGTTGTTGCTTCTATAGTCTAAGGAATTGGAAAAAGGGAGAAATTAGGTTTGGCGCGTATCATAGTGTTTAGTTGTATTTGGTAAGAGAGAGAAAAGCAGCTAAGTAAAAAAAAAACTCAACTGTGCCTCGTACACCACGTCCTCGCCCAATATATATATATATATATATATATATATATATATATGATTGACAACTGGATGTTACCACTCCTTGGACATTGTTAGTCTCTATAGGAGAACACCTCCAACTAGTAACACCCAGTTGTCAATTTATTCATACATTTCTAAAAGGCATAACTGAGGAACAGCACAATGCAAAGTTCTAAGAAAATATCCTCCAGAATTGTTATTTCAATGGCAATACAAGTACAGATGTAGCCAAGTTTATCTTGACTCTGATAACTTGCTTCAGCGTGATATCACACAACAAAAGCCATTGAAAAGCCATTGAAAAAGTCTAGTTAAAGCTTCTTGACACTGTATTTGATGCGTTAAAAGTCAAGATAAAGATGGCAACATCTGTATTTACTAAAAAGACATGTCAGGAGACGTGACCGGTCCTCTTTAATGAATCAAATCTCAGGCCAAATCAGAAAAAAATATCAGACCGCCGACCAGACCACGATGTACTTACTGCTCCCAAGTCCTCTTTACTTCTGGGCGGTGCCTCGCTCTGTTTCTGCACATTGGCCAGGACCAAGACCCTGTATGCGCTGCCACACACATCATCCTGACACTGCCTACAGGGCTCCCTTTAAAATAGCTTAGCAGCTGTTTAGCGTATACAGTGCTCCGCTTCTTCCAGGAAACCAGCTACTCGGGCAGCAGCCTCCTCTGAACAGCTGTTTGCAATTGCATACATCCCCCCAAAGAGTTGATGCTTTGGTTGGTCACATCGTCTGCCCATTGTTAAAGACGGCCCTGCCAATCCCCATGACTTTCAATGGGGTCCACACGGCTTCCATTATGGTGTCAGTCATTTTGACGGCATGCAGCGCTATTCTGGCAGTTAAATGGGACGTAACTAATGATGGAGGCTCTGAAAGGAGCTGCTGACGGCAGTGTAAGCATGGCTTAAAAAATATTTGTATTTCCAAATGAGAAAATACCTGAAATAGCCATAAAATTGATTTTATGGTGGATGTTCTAAAATATAATGAAAACTAAAACCCATTCCCTAAATGTATGACGCTGGCATTTGGGCCTCAATGCTTAGTTCCATAGATTTATGGCACTGTGATCATGCAGGCACAGCTGTTGTGTCTGTGTGATCACCTGTAGGGGGTGACTGTGATTGACAGCCATTATTCCACAGCAACATTACATAGGTGAATGCCCTGTTTAATAAATTTAATGATAAAATAAAATTTCAAGAGAAAAAAGAGAATAAACTGTTTGCATAAAAGAAAAGTCATAAAACTTACAAAAAATTATATTTTTGGTATGCCCTTAATCACTACAACCTGTACAAAAAAAATGGCATGTTACTGTGAAAAAAAATGTGCTAAAATAAATTTATATTCATTAAATGTTAATATAAAAAAATATATTAACCCCTTAAGGACACAATCTGTTTTGAACTTCAGGACCCTACCCCATTTTTTTCAAATCTGACATTTTATGTGTTAATAACTCTGGAATGCTTTGAGCTATCCAAGTGATTCTGAGATTGTCTTCTCGTGACACATTGTACTTTATGAAAGAGGTCAATTTTGGACAATATGTTTCCACTTTATTTTAAAAAAAATAGAAATTAAATGTAAAGAAAATTTTTAAAATAAATAATCTTTATCATATAGGACATTATAAGGCTCAAAAGATAACTACCAGTTTAAAAAAATACGTATTGTAAATATTTGAAAAACACCACTTCAATTTTGAAGTAGCTTTGAGGAACCTATATGTTATGCAGACACCATAAAGCACCCTGTTTTAAAAAGTGTACATATTCAAAACAGCATTTAGCAAGTTTGCTAACCATTTATGTGTTTCACAGGAATTAAAGAGGCTCTGTCACCAGATTATCAAATCCCTATCTCCTGTTGAATGTGATCGGTGCTGCAATGTAGATAACAGCAAAGTTTTTCTTTTTTTTTTTTAAACGATAATTTTTGCCCAAGTTATGAGCAATTTTATATTTATGCAAATTAGCTTTTCAATGGACAACTGGGCGTGTTTTCTCGTTTTACCAACTGGGCGTGTATTGTGTTTTTACCAACTGGGCGTTGTGAATAGAAGTGTATGACGCTGACAAATCAGCATCATACACTTCTCATCGTTCCCACCCAGCTTCTTTCACTGCAGACACACAGTGTGACGTCACCCACAGGTCCTTCAACCTTGGCGTCGGACAAAGAAGATACATCGGCTCCAGGCGTCCAAAAGGTTAATATGCTCGTATCTAGGGAGTTTGCTATGCTTACCTGCACATGGAGATGCTGCAGCTGATTCAACTATACCCTCTGACGCCTGGAGCTGATGGGTCTTCTCTCTTCCGACGCCAAGGTTGAAGGACCTGTGGGTGACGTCACGCTGTGTGTCTGCAGTGAAAGAAGCTGGGTGGGAACGATGAAAAGTGCATGACGCTGATTTGTCAGCGTCATACACTTTTATTCACAACGCCCAGTTGGTAAAAACACAATACACGCCCAGTTGGTAAAAACACAATACACGCCCAGTTGGTAAAAACACAATACACGCCCAGTTGGTAAAACGAGAACACACGCCCAGTTGTCCATTGAAAAGTTCATTTGCATAAATATAAAATTGCTCATAACTTGGGCAAAAATGATCCTTTAAAAAAAACAAAAAAACGTTGCTGTTATCTACATTGCAGCGCCCATCACATTCAATAGGAGATAGGGATTTGATAATCTGGTGACAGAGCCTCTTTAAAGCAAAGTGGAGGTAAAATGTACAAATTGAATTTCTTTTTGCAGATATTAAATTTTAATGTGTTTATTTCTGTAACACAGCAGGTGCTAACAGAAACATAACTAAATATTTATTACCCTGATTCTACAGTTATCCTAAATATCCCATATGTGGCCCTAGTGTGCTACTTGATTCAAACACAGGCCTCAGAAATGAATTTGTGTATTTTGAAGCCTCCTTTTTATAGAATGTTTTTTAGGCACCACTATAGGTTTGCAGAGGACTTGAAGTGCCAAAACATAATGAATACCCCCAAAAAGACCCCATTAAGGAAACTACACCCCTCAAGGAATTCATATAGAGGTATAGTGAGCTTTTTGACCCAACAGGTGTTTCAGTGAATTTATTAGGACGTAAAAAATGGAAAACGTTTCCATTAATATGTAGTTTTAACTAAATTCTTTCATTTTCACAAGGACCATTGGAGAAAAAGCATCCCAACGTTTATTACACAATTTCTCTTGAGTAAGAAAATATCCCATATGTGGTTAAAACTGACATTTTGACACACAGCAGGGCTCAAAACGGAAAGCGGGCAATTTGGTTTTTGGAGCTCAGATTTTACCCGAATGATTTTCGGATGCCATGTTTCATTACCTTGATGTACCATTACAGGGAAAACTTGCAACTAGTAACCCCATTTTGGAAACTACACCCCTCAAGGAATTTATCTAGAAGCGTAGTTAGCATTTTGACCCCACATGTGTTTTGCAGAAATGAATGTGCAATGGATTTTGCAGAGTTTAAATCGCTATTTTTCCATAGATATATCATTTCAGTGCCCAATATGTTGTGCAGCTGGTCCTTCAGCTGAACTGACAGATTGGGCTGAGAGAGAATGATACAGCTTCTATGTAAACAGGGTACATAGGTGCTGTATCGAAAAAAGTAAGACACATTTTTAATAAAAGTCAATTAGAAAGGTTCTTAAAAACACAAACATTTTTTTAATTAAAAAAATACATTTAAGGGTACAAAGCCTTTAATGCTCTAATATCTAGTGACAGATTCCCTTAAATGAATAATTATACTAGTATTTATTAGAATTCAGCAATCTTTTTCTTTTTAATTATTTATCATACATTTATAAGAATATATTTGTATAATGATGTATTTATCCAAATACAGTTTATAAAGCTCGGTTCACACTTGCACTTTTTTTTTCTTTTTTACAATACATATGGATTGAATAACTCATGCAGAAATCAGTCAAGTGTGTTTTTTCATCTTTTGCTACCTCCTATATAAAATGTATTAAAATTAATCGAGAGCAAACATACTATAGAGGGAAAAAAGGCATCTGTTATGATGTCTTTAAAGGAAGGGGTCCAAATCAGGTTGCCCCATAATTCTTCCCCATGCCTGTACAAAGTTCTCTCTCCATAATGACCTTCACATAAGCCAAGCAGAGCCATCAGAGTCACTTAATTCTAGCAATCGTTGGGGGTCTATATTGATAGTAAATCCTGTAGTAGTACAACCCCTTTAAGTAAAAAGAAATTAACAAAAAAAAAAACAGATGTCTAAAATGTGCCAGTTTCTTTAAATTCGGTAAAGACTATAAAATATAAAAAATAGACATGAGCAAATCTATTGATCGCTCCACAGCTTTATGCACTGCAACATTTAAATAAGGGGAATCAATTCTTCCATCATATAATTGAGCACATTTTTAAATTCCCTTCTGCATTGACTCTCCATGATACAAATCAATCTGATTTACTGTGAGTTAAACCTGGAGCATAAATTATACTATGTCTAGTGAAGCGTGAATTTGTTGTTACTTATTGTTCTTTTATTTAGGGTTAGTTATCACATTATCACTCAAAGTTTAAAATATTTTTCACTTATTTAACGTTTTAAAGTACAATATGCGATGATGTACCCAAGAACCAATGAATTTCATTTTAATTAAATTTGAAAACGCACATAGTTTTCATCTGTATATGTACAATTTATTGAATCATATTAAAAACAATGTATCACCTTAACTTCTTATTCCAAATTAAAAACATATACTGAAAGCGGATCTGTCACCTTATTATGCTGCCCTAAGTAGGGCAACATATTGCAGAGACAGGTTCATTCTCCTATTAGCCAAAATGGACAAAAAAATATATTGTGCTGTTTGGCTTATAGGATTGATCAAAGGCTACAGCGGAAATAATAATGAGTTTAACTACACCGCCTCTCCCTGCTTACCCCAGACCCTCTATGGGGTTAATGATGGACATACACAGTGGTCCGTCAATCACTGTGTAAGCAGATACACATTGATTTGAATGGCCATGCATTAAAATGTTGTGTCAGAGATTTCGAATAAATAAAATCTATGAATAGTGCTGAATGGATTTGGCGTGCCTACAAGCTGCATGATCTTAGGACATATCTAGAATATTATGGAAAATTACTTTTTGGTGGATTTTTCCTTTAAGGTTTCTTCTTTTGAGTTAGCTTCTAACCCATAAGTATTAAGTTGTTGATTTTAATTCCCTAATATCAGAGATATCTATTACTAATGCTAGGGCTACACAGGGGCTTTTTGTATTAAGACTTTTTTCTATTGCATATTTAAAAATGTAACAAGCGATTTTTAAGAAATTTCTAAATGATTTTCATTTTACTCTATGGAGGAAAAAGTACCTACAACCTATCTATTTTGCTCCGAAATCCTATCAAGTAGGGATTAAAAAAGAAATTGCTAGCGACTCGCTTGACTGGAGCGATTTTTAAGAAATTTTTAAGCTATTTAATGCATTCCTATGGACAGCGATTTCAGAGATATTTTTTGTAGTGAGTCTAAAATCCATTACTATTGCTAACCACGGCAAAAACTGCTCCATTTTGCAGATATTTTCACAACGTGTGAATCCAGACTAAGGCCTCATCCACACGACTGTAGCCATGTGCACGGCTGTGATTTTCGGGTCGGCCAGGCAGCGGACTGTCAGCCTGGAGCCGCATGCAAATCGCGGGCCATGCACATGGCCGTGGCCATTATTTTCAATGAGCCCGGACCGCAGAAGACGGCCGTAATGAGGCATGTCCATTCTTTCTGCGGTGCGGGCTCCCGGGCCATGCACGGATCGTAAAAACTACGGTTGTGTGCATGGCCCCATAGAAATGAATGGGGCCGCAATTCTCCTGTGGATTTTCGGGGGAATTGCGGCCGCAAAAGCACGTTCGTGTGCATGGGGCCTAACAATATTTGGGTTAATGATATTTGATACATTTTCACCTGATTAAGATAATCTGTTTGGCCATGTTTTTGTTTGATTTAAGCCATGTTCACACAGCATATTTTCAGGCATATTTCAGGTGTATTATCCCCAAAAACACACTTAAAATATGCCTGCAAACAGCTTCCCATTAATTTTAATGGAAAACACACCATGTAGTATCTTTATGCTAATGAACTAAAAAAAGCCTCGTAAAAATATGTATTGTAGAAAAAAGTCACATGTCACCTCTTGAAGCTGTTTACAAGCTGATTTTTCCCATTGACAATTCAAAAATCGCATTAAAAATTGTCCTCAAAATACACTAGCAAAAATCAAAAACACTTGAAAAACTCTTTCAAAAACACCTGGATCAGCATTGTAATTTCAGCCTGAACACATGCCATGTAAACATGGCTGCAAAGCCGTGTGCAAGGACCCTGTATAGCGGCACATGCATAAGGCTGGGTTCACACGAGCACATTAACGTCCGTAATGGACGGACGTATTTCGTCCGGAAGTCCCGGACCGAACTCAGTGCAGGGAGCAGGGCTCCTAGCATCATAGTTATGTACGATGCTAGGAGTCCCTGCCTCTCTGCAGGACAACTGTCCCGTACTGTAATCATGTTTTCAGTACGGGACAGTAGTTCCACGGAGAGGCAGGGACTCCTAGCATCGTACATATGTATGATGCTAGGAGCCCGGCTCCCTGCACTGAGTTCGGTCCGGGACTTCCGGCCGAAATACGTCCGTCCATTACGACGTTAATGTGCTCGTGTGAACCCAGCCTAATACTACATGCGTTGGAGCACACTATAATACTTTTTCTTATGGATCTATATTAAATAGCCTTCATTTGCCTCAGAGGCACATGGAGGTACAATATGGGCCCATAGCTCTAAGGCTTTATGTACACGACCGTATAACGGATCTATGCTGTACCGATAAGTGTTGTACAACTTTTTTATACGGCACCCATAGACTCTGATGGGCCCATACTGTACCGCTGTGTGTCTCATATGTATACGAAGGGATATGGGAGTTTTTCAATTTCGAAAAAAATTGATGGTATACTTTAACGTTTATGGAGGTATTCAACTGGAGATTTTAATGCCTATACAGTGGAACACATTATACCTGTGGTCCATACTACAGAACCATAGGGACTCCATGTGTCATGGTACAGGGTCAAGCTGTGTGTATATATTAAATATTCTTATCAACAATTTCTAACCGCACAATAATGAATAGTTACGTCCTCGACTGACAGTGATATCATCAAAAAATATACATAGAATTTCTCTGTTTGTCATTTTCCTACAAATGTCTCATAAATAATATCACTCATAAATTTAATAAGTTAACAGGCATTAGCAAATTAGTGATCGCCATCTGTGAAGGATTGCAGGGGGTGGAAACTTCAAGATCCAATGTTCTATTTTTAAACCTAGAATCTGCTACAAGAAAAGAGAACTTTACAAGTGAGTAACATTTATTATCAAGATGTTTCTACCCTTGTCATCATTCATGTTCTGTCCACTGGGGAACCTGCTCTTTGAAAGGATAATATTTTAGTGGTGTAGACCCTGTCAGGCATTTTATTACTACAAACCAAGGAAAGTTCATTGAAGTATAATGTTTTTTTTTCATTGATGTATTCCCAAAGTTAAAGCAGAAATTGTTGTCATAAAGACCATAGACCATGGCTGCAGAATATAAAAGGAATTCAAGGTTAAATAGTGACATCTTTATTATTCACGTGCAGAAACGTTGATGAACAAAAATAACAATTTGGCCTTTGTAGGTACAGTAGCATTTAATTACTCTACAGATTTTTTGTCAAGGTCAATAAGGTGGCATTGTGGTAAAATAACAAGTTTTGCCTCTACAATTCACTAATCAGACCACACATGGAAATTTGTGTACAATTTTGGGCGAGCAATGTAATTGAGATGGAGGAGAGAGAAGAGAGACAGCAAAGACAGGAGAGAGAGAGGGAGAGAAAGAAGGAGAGAGAGAGGGGGAGAGAGGAGAGAGCAGAAAGAGAGAGAGAGGAGAGAGGGAGAGAGAGGAGAGAGGGAGAGAGAGGAGAGAGGGAGAGAGGGGAGAGAGAGGGAGAGAGGGGGGAGAGAGGGAGAGAGGAGAGAGAGGAGAGAGAAAGGAGGGAGAGAGAGAGAGAGAGAGAGGAGAGAGAGAGCGGAGAGAGAAAACTTTATTTTCAAAAAGGGTTTTATTGTTTTGAAAATGAATAATAAAAACAAAGTAATACAAAC
The DNA here is from genome assembly GCF_050947455.1 of Rhinoderma darwinii. NCBI lineage: Eukaryota > Metazoa > Chordata > Amphibia > Anura > Rhinodermatidae > Rhinoderma > Rhinoderma darwinii. The sequence goes on along the minus strand of NC_134690.1, from coordinate 57,650,045 downwards.
AAAATAGAATGACCCTACGCAGAGGGCAATACATCATATTTGTACAAATAGAAAAATGAAAAATAAAAAAATAATAGGGAAAGGGAACAGTATACAACAGGGATATTCTCATGTTCATACATACAAATACAAAAGCATGATAAGAGCTTGATAAGCCACATAAAAGACACAATTCTGTGAGTGTTATTATACAAGTAGAATGATCAAAATCATAAAAGGTGTATTATAAAGCCTCTATAAGGATATTTCATTGAGATCTCTAAAGAGTTATATAATATGATAAATTTGAAGAGTGGGAGGAGAGCAGCCAAAGCCGCCACACTTTATCATACTGCTCCATCATGTCAGTACGGACTGCTTCAATTTTTTCATATATAGCTATTTTATCTACTCTGTTTTTGACCTCAGAAAGAGAAAAGTTAGCTGTTTTCCATTTAGAAGCAATGTGTTTACGGGCTGCCAAAAGTATATATTGAGCTAGTTTAAAGAGGGAGTCGACATAAGGAGTCTTAGAATTTACTCACAATGGGACAGCCCCAACACATAGGATACATGGAACCTATAGAGCCACAATCCGTCAAACAGAATGGAGAGGTCGCTGGATAGATAAAATGGAGATGTTCTGGTGCTAAATAGGTCCTATGAAGAACTTTCATAGATGTCTCCGCAAGATGTCAACTACCTTTATGTAGAAATTCACAACAGTTCCTCCACTTCTCCAGAGAAAGTTGGCACTTGATGTCCTCCTCCCACTTTAACATACATGGTAATTTTTGCCCCTCCGGTAGGGAATTCAACAAACTATATACATACATACAAGAGATAAGGCCCGCTCTATCCAAGGAATACAAAATAAAGCTTTTCATAACAGTACATGAATTTGATGAGAAATGACCTATCACAGAACGCCAAAATGAAAGGATCCGTACTAGTCTGAAGTCCTCGCTCATAAGTGATTTGAATCGATCTCGGAATTTGTCCATTAGACAGAGGGAATGTAGGGTTTCTTAATAGAGGGGTAAGCGGGGAAACTGTAAACTGCAAATGCTGTTTTAACCCCTTCCCGCCGCATCCATTTTTCGTATTTTCACTTTTGTTTTTTCCTCCCCACTTTCCAAAAGCCGTAACTTCTTTATTGTTCCATCAATATTTCCGTATGAGGGCTTGTTTTTTGTGGGGACCAGTTGTAGATTTTCACAGCACCATTTATTGTACCATATATTGTAGTGGCAAACTGGAAAAACATATTTGTGGGGTGGAATAGGAAAAAAACAATGATTCCTCAATATTTTGGGTGGTTTTGTTTTTACAGCGTTCACCGTGCGGTAAAAACTGCATGTTAACTTTATTTTGCGGGTTAATACGATTACAGTGATACCAAATTTATATAGTTTTTTTTATGTTTTACTACTTTTACAAGGAAAAAACTGATTGTTAAAAATAAAATTAGAGTTTTGTTGCCATATTCTGAGAGCCAGAACTTTTTTATTTTTCCGTTGATTTAGCGTTATGGGGGATTATTTTTTGCGGGGCGAGCTGTAATTTGTATTGGTACCATCTTGGGGTATATGAGACTTTTTGATCACTTTTTATTAAATTTTTTTGTGGGAGTTTAGCTGATGCTCTGCCCAGGGACTCCAGCGGTAGGAAACCCCTGAATTGACCAAATATGGTCGTCAGGAGCAGTGCTGGAGACCCGAGCAAAGCACTAGCTGATGCTCTGCTTGGAACTCAAGCAATAGGCAATGTGACGACTTGCTGTCATATTCACGTACAGCACATGAAGCAAGCCCTTAGTCAGGTGGGGCCGTGTCGGAGTGTCATCATTATTAGAAAAGCTACAGGACATTTACGAGGAATAATTTACGAGGTTTGAACTGCACCATTTAGTACAGAATTTTAAATTAAAGTATATTAGTAAGTTACTTCGTTTCACATAAATATATTATTGCGATGCAATTTTTGGTCCCCGGATAACCCCTTTAAACGTAAAAATAGAGAGTAATAAGATATAAATGACTTAGTCTTAATGTCTTTGGGGAGAGTAGTAGTACTCCAAGAAGGGGTATTCCAGGAGAATGGAGCGAGGATTTCAGATTCCAAACCCACCCATTGAGGGACGTCTCGGGAAGTATGTTCCAACAGAAATTGGGCTAATCTGGCTGCCCTATAGTATTTAATAAAGTTAGGTAATGAGAAACCCCCTTTTCGGTTATGAAGAAACAAAATGGAGGCTCGGATTCTAGGGCGTTTCCCGCCCATACGAAGCGAGAGATGTCCTGGTGAAGTTTTCGGAATTCTGACATTGGGAGGGGTATAGATAAAGTTCTAAACAGATACAGTAAAGGTGGGAGTATTACCATCTTAACAGACTGTATCCGTTCAAAAAAGGACAGCAGCGAAGTATCCCAAGATTTTAGGTCTTGATTAATAGATCGAAGTAAGGTGGGGAATTTGAGGTAAGGTCCTTCCATCGAGGTGTCAAAGCTTTCTCAAGATAAGGTCCCTCTATACCCACTTTACGAAGAACTGGAAACAGATAAACCCAGTATAGCCTATCAAAAGCTTTCTCTAATAATAATAATAAGAAGAGTCTTTATTTCTATAGCGCCAACATATAACGCAGCACTTTACAATTTAGAGGGAACATGAAACAGACAATATCAGACATTACATAGTGACAAAGCTAATTTACAATTCAGACAGGAGGATTGAGGACCCTGCTCGCAAGAGCTTACAATCTATGAGGAAATAAGGGAGACACAAAGTGTAAAAATGTGTGTTCAGTACAATGGTCCAACCATCTATTATACACATGGGGTGGTAACATAAAGCTGCATGAGCCGGTCACCAGCCAGTATCCGTGTATGACGGACATGAAATGCAGTACGGTGCAAGGAGTGTGAGGGAATCTTATTCTGATGACTAATGGGGCCAAGAAAAGGAGTCAGATTAGGGAATGTTATAGGCCTGTCTAAAAAGATGTGTTTTCAGGGCACATTTAAAACGGTGGATATTGGGAATTAATCTGATTGTCCGGGGTAGCGCATTCCAGAGGACGGGTGCAGCACGAGAAAAATCTTGGAGACGGGAGTAGGAGGTTCGAATTATGGAGGATTTTAATCTAAAGTCATTGGCAGAACGTAGAGCACGGGTAGGGTGGTAGACAGAGATGAGGGAGGAGATGCAAGGAGGTGCACTGTGGACAGCTTTGTGGGTGAGCGTAATAAGTTTGAATAAGGCGAGAGTAGACCAAGCGGTGGGACGGCCCACTCTGACAGCCTAACGCCCCCCCCCCTCAACACGATCGGGGGGCCCCGAATGGTTGTCATGGCAGCCTGTAAGAGGGGTGAATATGGCTGGGATAAGTGATTGTAGTCTGTGTAACCTGTATTCTGCTGTACTATGTGTATGCTGTAACTGTAGTTTGTTATTACTGTTATCTGTCAGGTTATATTTGTAGAAGGAATATTTTTACTAATGAATAATAATTTTGACAGATTGTACTGAGCATGCCCAGAAAGTCCAGCATAGGAGAGTGATGAAAGTTCTAGAAAGGAAGAGGAGCAGCAGGAGGAGGAGCTCTGTGCTAGAGGAGCAGCAGGAGGAGGAGCTCTGTGCTGGAGGAGCAGCAGGAGGAGGAGATCTGTGCTGGAGGAGCAGCAGGAGGAGGAGCTCTGTGCTGGAGGAGCAGCAGGAGGAGGAGCTCTGTGCTAGAGGAACAGACAAGAGAGTGCAGGAAGAGACTGCAAAGAGACTCAAGAGAGGAGAGTATAAAGAGAGAACACAGAGAGACCACTGAATGGCAAGTCTGGAAAGAGAGCAGAATTTAGAGAAAACTGTGGAGACTGAGACAGCTACAGGAGTGGCTGAGGACTGCTGGGACTGTCCTCACTGATGTGGCAGGTGGGAGCTGAGGAGAAGCCTGTGACTGGGATATGTGGATATTTGCAGAGACTGATATAGTGTCACTGTATAACCCACAGATACTCATTTCATTTCTGAAGTAAAGTTGTGTAAAATCTGCCACCTTTCTGGTTCCTGTGCTCATATATTGCACTGGTTGTGCCACCCTTACATTTTGGCGTAGTGTGGCAGGATATAGACAATTACTTAAAAATATGGTGGGTTTTCTTCTGAGAATGCTATCAAAGCTCTACGTAGCGAAATATGCTCCCGATATGTGGGAATGTCTACTGATTTGTTATGTCTTCATTACCAAATAAAGAGTTTATATAAAAAAAAAAAAAATATGGTGGGAAACCCATGCTTATCTGCAATATTATTCCCTATGATGGCAGGTACAGGCAGTGTGCCTAAATACAATGGCACTAACATGCCAGTGACAGAGTGGGCAGAGATACTAAAATGTGCAGCTCGCTTATATGGGGTCCCACAGGCTAATGAAGTGGATCTGGCGATATTACTGCTGGAAGGAGAGGCGAGGAGAGCAGTGATGCTGGCTCCTGAAACAATCAGAAAAAGTCTGTCTGATGTTGTGGAATATTTAGATTGTCTATATGGAGACACCTCATCTCCCCCTGAACTGAGTAGGAAATTCTTCTCCAGGTGTCAACAAGAAGGGGAAACATTGCTGCAATTTGCACTGGCACTGCAGGAGTTAATGCAGAATCTCCAGAAGAAGGGTGCCATTATGGCGGATTCACACGAACGTGATTTGCGTCCGTGCAGCCCGCGTTGTATTCACGCGCCACGCACAGACCAATAGAAGTCTATGGGGCAGTACAGACAGTCCGTGTTTTTTGTGCAGCGTTTGTCCGCTGCTTAAAAAGCGCGACAAGTTCTATATCTCTGCGTTTTTCGTGCATCACGCACCCATTGAAGTCAATGGGTGCGTGAAAATCACGCATGCCCCACGGAAGCACTTCCGTGGGACAAGTGTTATTCGCGCAATAACAGTAAAAGAATGAATGTAAACAGAAAAGCCCCATGTGCTTTTCTGTTTACAAACATACAAACAGAGTGTCATAAAGCTGGCGGCTGCGCGAAAAGCACGCAGCCGCGCATCCATATGAACAGGGCACACGGAGCTGTCAAGTGCCATTTGCGCACGCAAAACACAGCGTTTTTTGCGTGCGCAAAACGCACACGCTCGTCTGAATCTGGCCTTAGTCTTGGGCCTGTTGGTAGACTGCTGTGTGACCAATTTAGTTTGGGACTGAAGTGTATTCCCTTAAAACAGTTTTTAAGGGGAAGAGCAAAGTCCTGCCCAGACTTAACTTTTCCAAAGTTACTCACAGAGGCAATTAAGTACCACAAAGAAGAGTGTTTTCAGACTGAATGTGAGGTGCAGGAGGACACCAAAGAGACACCCCAGGACTGTCTTACAAGTGCTCAAGACATGAATGTAGTGAAAAGTTAATGCCTTCTCTTAAAAACCTAGCAGATCAGGTAGCTGACCTGAAGAAAAAGGTAATTGTGCCAAAGTATAGTGACTGGTAGCCGCTTTCTGATTCCGGATGTGGCGCTGTCAGTAGGCAGAGTTACCTGCATAAACACCATGGATCAATTTTGCCAGATATCTCAAAGAATATGAGAGGTGTAACTTCCATATTTCCCACTACCCAAAAGCCGGTGGGTACAAGTACACAGACCACTTGCAACTACTGCCAAGCCAGGGGCATATATGGTGACTGAGAGGAATATGCCAACAAGGACATTTTCAGGAACTGTTCAGTGGTTTCATATGTACAAAGGTTATGGGCTTATTAAGAGGCATGATACCAACCACAATGTGTATGTACATTACAGTGGGATTGTAAAGAGACATCCTGATCAGCTTGTCCGCCGTTTGAAAAAGGTGAACCTGTGGAATTTACAATTGTTGATGGACTGACGGATAATGTAACTGGGCCTAGTGCTGCCCCAGTAAAGGAAAATGGGTATCCTGTGCAATGTGTTAGGAGTGCCCTTCCAAGACTCCCAATATGGCTGCAGCATTGTAGAGGACTACAATGGACAAACTAGGGTGGAAGTGTAAGCGGGGTGAACATGGCTGAGATAAATGATTGTAGTCTGTGTAACCTGTATTCTGCTGTACTATGTGTATACTGGAACTGTAGTTTGCTATTACTGTTATCTGTCAGGTTAAATTTGTAGAAGGAATATTTTTACTAATGAATAATTTGGCAGATTGTACTGAGCATGCCCAGAAAGTCCAGCATAGGAGACTGAGGAAAGTTCTAGAAAACAAGGGAAGGAGCAGGAGGAGGAGCTCTGTGCTAGAGGAGTAGCAGGAGGAGGAGCTCTGTGCTGGAGGAGCAGCAGGAGGAGGAGCTCTGTGCTGGAGGAGCAGCAGGAGGAGGAGCTCTGTGCTGGAGGAGCAGCAGGAGGAGGAGCTCTGTGCTGGAGGAGCAGACAAGAGAGTGAAGGAAGAGAGACTGCAGAGAAACTCATGAAAGGAGAGTATAAAGAGAGATTACAGAGAGGCCCCTGAATGGAAAGTTTGGAAAGAGGGCAGAATTTAGAGAAAACTGTGGAGACTGAGACAGCTACAGGAGTGGCTGAGGACTGCTGGGACTGTCCTGACTGATGTGGCAGGTGGGAGCTGAGGAGACGCCTGTGACTGTGATATGTGGATATTTGCAGAGACTGATATAGTGTCACTGTATAACCCACAGATACTCATTTAATTTCTGAAGTAAAGTTGTGTAAAATCTGCCACCTGTCTGGTTCCTGTGCTCATATATTGCACTGGTTGTGCCATCCTTACAAACCTGGGGGCCAAATGAAGGCGCCCAGATCTATCTTCTGCCTGCTTCTGCTAAGCCATGCCTCCGGCAGGGCTTAGCAGGAGCCTGTAAAAATGACAATATACTGCAATACATTTAGATAACGATCGCTGGTTCAAGTCCCCTAGGGGAACTAATAAAATGTGTAAAAAAAAAAAATTAGATACATTTTCAGGAGTGTAAAAAAAAATTACAAATATTAAAAGTTAAAAAAAACAACTTTTTCCATTTTCCACAAGCACAAGATAAAAAAAAAATTGGTTTTGCTGGGTCCGTAAAAGTCAGAACTATTACAATATATCATTATTTAACTAGCATGTTGAACGACGTAAAAAAACTAAAAAGAATGAAACACCAGAATCATTGTTTTTTGGTCACCTTAGCGCTAAAAAAAAATGAAATAAAAAGGTGATAAAAAAATCATATGTACCAAAATGGTGCCAATAAAAACTACAGTTCGTCCTGCAAAAGATAAGCCCTCACACCGTTCAAACGATGAAAAAATATAAACGTTATGGCTCTCACAATGTGGTGAAACAAGAATTTTTTTTTAACAAATATTTTTTTATTTGTAAAAGTAGTAAAATATGAAATATTTTTTTCCTATTTTCTGTTGTCTAAAATTGGGTGCGTCTTATAGTCAGGTGCGTCTTATAGTCCGAAAAATTATGGGAAATGATACGACACAAATTTGAAAGACTGGGAATTGTGATAAAGTAAAACCACATATGATGTTCTCAGGCAAATTATAACCTTGCACTGCATATACCTATTTCTACTGTATTTCCAATCTCAAGTTCTTTGAGGGCTGTTTGAGATATGAACATGAGAATCGGGGGATAAAAACTTGGATAAAACTGTATTATTGAGAAGCATAACAGTAGTAAAGAGAAAACCAGAAAGGATATATAATCCAACTAGTATGTCCGGGGTGGGGAATCCGTCTCGAGGAACCTCAAGTCCAAGAGTACAGGGACAACAGGGTAACCCAAACCATTTATGGGTTGTGTATGAATAGGGGATACCTGTGTCAGGGCGGGCAAATAGATATTTACGAGACTAAGTCCCATAATGTGTAGAGGGATTCTTGGGAACATCCCCTCTTACCACAACCATTTATTCAACGATTCTGCAAAATCTGTAGATGTCTCTTGTCATTTCACCACTCCAGAAGTTATCTGTGAGGAAGTCGTTGTTGTTTTGGTACGCCATGATCTTGTAGGGCGTGGTGTTCTAGGCGGTAAGGGTGGTTGAACCGCAAGGGAAATACCAGCTTTGTGTAGTGCTTCTTTACCATCTTCAGGGTTGCGGACCAGATAGGTATGGGCATTGACTTGAAAAGTCAGGGAGAATGGAAATTCCAAGCAATATTTCACCTGGGCAGATTGCAAGGCCAAGGCGATGAGTCTCATATCCCGGCATCTGCCCTGGGTTGAGGGCGCACGCCTCGACCGATTCTCAAGGTCTTCTAGTTTCCTTTTTAGGGCTTCCATCTTAGAGGTATGTTCCTCATATGTCCCGTCTGTCAGTAGTACTGATGTCCACCATGCTTTCCGTCTTTGCTTCCACGTCGGCAACTCATTGACCGAGTTCTTGTACGTGACGCATAAATTGTGTTATGGCCTGGGCTAGTTCAGCCCCAAATACTTTCACAATATTCTGGTAGAGTTCTGAGAGGGTCTGCTAGTCATTGATAGGTGAGACCGGATACGGAGACACCGGTGTGCTGAGGCTTCACTACAGGTCTGCAACACTGCATCCGCCATGTTGAACTCAGTCGTGGAGTGGGATAAAGCAGGGATAGTCTGCGATGGAGCCTATGAGTCTTGGTCGGGAATGATTCCCAGATCAGGTAATGCTGGTGGAGCTGTTAGACCTTTAGAAAACTAAAGGGATTTTCTGCTTTGAAGAATCCCTTTTTGCTAGAAAATAAGCTGATCACGAGTTATCCTGCTGCTTGGAGCCCCAGCTATCAGCTGTAATCTTTAGGGGAACCAGACAAAAAGTGTAATGTACGGACCGGCTGGGTCCTCCAGAGAGATAGAGAGATGCTCTTGGCATTCTGTGACACTACTCTCTATTAACTCAAAATGTCATATAAGTATATTTGCAAATGGGTTTTCTAAACCAGAAGATCCCTTTAAATTTCATTACAAGCATAATAGAAGTGAACACAACATGAAACAATATTATAATGTATCACTGTAGATATAAAGCAGGGGTCTCAAGGTGGTGTGTGGCACTATACAAGGGTTTGTGTGTGACACTATCTTCAGAGGGCACTGTGGCACTATCTACAGAGGGCACTGTGGCATTATCTACAGAGGGCACTGTGGCATTATCTACAGAGGGCACTGTGGCACCATCTACAGAGGGCACTGTGGCATTATCTACAGATGGCACTGTGGCACCATCTACAGAGAGCAATGTGTCACCATCTACAGTGGGCACTATGGCATTATCTACAGAGGGCACTGTGGCATTATCTACGGGGGGTGTTGTACTATTTACAGAGGGCACTGTGGCATTATCTACGGGGGGTGTGGCACTATCTACAGAGGTCACTATGTCAATGTCTACAGAGGGCACTGGCATTATCTACGGGGGTGTTGTACTATCTACAGAGGGCACTGTGTCATTATCTACAGGGGGTGTGGCGCTATCTACAGAGGTCACTATGGCAGTATCTACAGAGGGTACTGTCTACAGAGGGCACTGTGGCACTATCTACCAGGGTACTGTGGCAATATCTTCAGAGGGCACTGTGGAATTATCCACAGAACGCACAGTGGCATTATCTACAGAGGGCACTGTGGCATTATCTAAAAGGGGCTGCCCAATCTTGACATCCAGAAACTTGCACATTTCCGGTAAGTTTAAACCCAGCGCTATTATTATAGTAATGTAGTATTGTTATAGTAATGTAGTATTATTATAGTAATGTAGTATTGTTATAGTAATGTAGTATTGTTATAGTAATGTATTATTGTTATAGTAATGTAGTATTATTATAGTAATGTAGTATTGTTATAGTAATGTAGTATTATTATAGAAATGTGGTATTATTATAGTACTGTAATATTGTTATAGTAATGTAGTATTATTATAGTAATGTAGTATTGTTATAGTAATGTAGTATTATTATAGTAATGTGGTATTATTATAGTAATGTAGTATTGTTATAGTAATATAGTATTATTATTGAAATGTGGTATTATTATAGTACTGTAATATTGTTATGGTAATGTAGTATTATTATAGTAATGTAGTATTGTTATAGTAATGTAGTATTATTATAGTAATGTGGTATTATTATAGTAATGTAGTATTGTTATACTAATGTAGTAATATTATAGTATTGTATTATTATAGCAATGTAGTATTATAGCAATGTAGTATTATAGTAATGTAGTATTGGTATAGTAATGTAGTATTATAGCAATGTAGTATTATAGTAATGTAGTATTGTTATAGTAATGTAGTATTATAGCAATGTAGTATTATAGTAATGTAGTATTATTATAGTAATGTATTATTGTTATAGTAATGTAGTATTATTATAGTAATGTATTATTGTTATAGTAATGTAGTATTATTATAGTAATGTATTATTGTTATAGTAATGTAGCATTATAGTAATGTAGTATTGGTATAGTAATGTAGTATTATTATAGTAATGTATTATTGTTATAGTAATGTAGTATTGTTATAGTAATGTAGTATTATAGCAATGTAGTATTATAGTAATGTAGTATAATTATAGTAATGTATTATTGTTATAGTAATGTAGTATTATTATAGTAATGTATTATTGTTATAGTAATGTAGTATTATTATAGTAATGTATTATTGTTATAGTAATGTAGCATTATAGTAATGTAGTATTGGTATAGTAATGTAGTATTATTATAGTAATGTATTATTGTTATAGTAATGTAGTATTATAGTAATGTAGTATTATTATAGTAATGTAGTATTATAGTAATGTAGTATTGTTATAGTAATGTAGTATTGTTATTCTAGTAATGTAGTATTATAGTAATGTAGTATTGGTATAGTAATGTAGTATTGTTATTATAATAATGTAATAGTATTATAGTAATGTATTATTGTTATAGTAATGTAGTATTATGATAGTAATGTAGTATTATAGTAATGTAGTGTTATTATAGTAAAGTAGTAATGTAGTATTGTTATAGTAATGTAGTATTATTATAGTAATGTATTATTTTTATAGTAATGTAGTATTGTTATAGTAGTTCAAATAACTAATTGATTAAAAATGTTGTATTGTATCAAATATTAAAATAATGCGGCCCGTCAACTTCACATTTTTTCTAAGTGCGGCCCATTTACCGGGCCGAGTTTGAGACCCCCTGGTATAAACTATGTTCTATTTAGAGCTAAAAAAGATACTCCTATTAACTGAATAGTTTTAATGTTACTAATCACTCACTTGGATCTCTTACAAAATTCACTTTTATGAGATGTAAAATGTGATTGATATTAATAGATGAAATTAAATTACTGTCTGTATTCAGTACTGTGTATAGATAATGAAACTGTTTTGGAAGAAGAGGACTCACTCAGAATAAATGGAACCTGACAGTCTGCTTAACACCATAATTGATTCTGAAGGAGACTGACAATCCATTAATTATATGCGTTTTAACAATTAGTGGCTTTCTCAGAAATTTGTCATTCTATTTGTACCGACCAGAACTCCATATTCCAAAAGGTATATGTATTTTACTATTTTTTTTTTTTTTGTAAATGTGAAGAGATAAATGTATAAAGATGTTAACCTGTTATAAACTTATCCTAAGACTATCTAAATATATAGTCATAAGCTAGACATAAAATGTTCTTATCCTTTAATTACACTACTTTTCGTCAAAGCCCTCCTGTAACTCTGACTGTAACTCTAATTGGCAAAGTCAATGAAAGTAACAAAACATACAGGGGTATAACTAGTAACCAGGAAGATTTATAGCAAGACTTGGATGAGGAGCCACTCCACCATGACCACCATCAGCAATGTTGGGAGTTCCTGCACAATCAGTTTCAGTCTCCCACTCCATTATCCAGAGTAACTGCACCTCATCTCCAGTGACGGATCACCATTAGGGCGCAACCGCACATGACCGCACGGGCCCTGGTGCTAGCGACAGCCACATTCACTTGTATCTGCATCCTCAAGACATAGATACAAATGAATGTTATAGGCTGCAGGCCACATTAGGCCTGCAGCCTATAAGACGCGGGTTAGACGCCCTGCGCAGGCCGGCGTGATGATGTCACTGCATCACACTGGTCTGCGCATGCTTCCCGCCCGAAGGATGTGTAGCGCTCTGTCCATTGTGGGAACAGGGCAAGGTAAGTAAAATATATATTTTTTAATTTATTTTAATTTATTGGTATATATAATTTTGACAATGTGATTTTCTGTTTTCTTTTTTTTATATAATCTATCTCTCACTGGTAAAATTAACCTAGCCTAAAAATTCTAGACTGTTCATGTCTTTGACAGTGGGCAAACTTACAAAATCAGCAAGGGATCAAATACTTATTTCCTTCACTGTAGATTTGGAGAATTTCTTAATGCATTCTTTCAATGGAAGTCTGGGACAAATATCCACAGGATATGGGATACATGTCGCTCGTGGTCCGACTGCTGGGACCCCCAGCAATGAAGAGATTGTGGGACTGAAAGTCTCCCAAAGTGCTCCATGAGAATGAAGTGCTGTTGATCATGCCCGACCAGCTCACCTTTAATTTCTATGGAGCTGCCGTAGACAGCGGTCCCAAAAGTCCCATACAAATGAATGGAATGCTGGTTATTCATTTGTATGGCACCAGCGTGCCATTCCCCCATTTTCCTTATTGCTGGGGGTCCAAGTGGTCGGACACCCAGCGATCACACAGAGTATACATGTGTGTTGTGGGAGAACCCCTTTAATGTTGTGTGTGTTCAATGATAACAAATTTACAATGAACCTATAAGTGGATGTGCACATGTTCTGTATAGATGTATGGTGGATCCTCAGAATCATTTCCTCTGCTTAACCCGAGGGACCCCAGTTTGATGCTGGTTGATGTAAAATTGCTTTGGGCTGCCCCATCTGCAACTTTGCTGTAAAATTCAGCATTCATGTTAAACCTCCTGCTGCAATACAACACATTTGCTTATGGGATAACTGCAGTATGACATTGTTCATGATGACATTGAACACCATAAAAGTTACTTTGTAGCTTAGCAGAAGCTCGTTTGAAGAATGACCTAAAGTAAATCCGTAAGATACAGACTGAGACTTATATAATGAATATTCTGCATCATTATGGTTCCTTATGAGGAAATATTGTGGAGTCAGATATCCATTATATCCCTTAGTTTAATGGAAAATCCAGATATCACCACAGGTACAGCCCGTAAAGTAGAGAAAATAGTACAAGTATAATGATCCGTGTTGCTTTGAGAGTTAGTGGAATCTTAAGCTACATGTGCTACACACTTGTGTTTATATTATATGCCTGACTGCATCTAGAGCCTTCTCATCTGAGTACGTTTCAGCTATGTACAATGGCCATTGTGTGGTTAGAAAAAGAACATATTTCTACTAATTTGAAAGTTATTGTTGTTTAACTATAGACTTCTCCATAATTCTTATTTGTATGGAGCCATGCTTCTGGGTTTTGTGATGCCTCCTCACGTTACACTACTACTTATCTTTCCAAAAAGACTGCTTTTAATGGGCCAATAAAAACTGCAGCGTTTGCCAAAACCAAGATCTGTTTGATATACAACTTTTATTCATTGCCTGCAGAAAAATGACGGTAGAACACATGCTTTCTCTAATCATTTAACCCTGGAGTATCATCTTTGGCAAGAAGAAGTATAATGTCAAACAGTGGCCATGAAAGCATTTCTGCGTATAGTGTTCTCTTTTGTGGAATTGCACAATCTCCATTAGAATTGCTTGACTTTTTATAATTTATTATATTCATACTATCAATAACAGATCTGATGTTATAATTTAAGAGAAAAACAAGCAAGACTTTTTAACGTTTTGAACAAGCCTGTAATTTGGTAATTTTTTTCCTTCATTTTTATGTATGTATCAGAAGGATAAGAAGCTAGAGTGCGCTGGAGAGTGTCCTGAAGACAAAGGTTAAAAGGACCCTGACCACACCCATTCCCAGCTTACTCCAAAGGAAGCGCTTATAGAAGTGAACTGCTGAACCGTAGGTGCCCGGCAGAAAGCAGGTAATCTGTGGACAAGTTGGAGACGGGTGGTTTGTGCCAAGAGGACTGGCACCCAGAAGAGATTTCATTTACCTCAGTGAGAGCCAGCGAACTGTCAAATTTTAAGAATTTTTAGATAATGAAAAACTTGGTTAACGCTACCATTTGAAAAAATTATTAACCCTTGCTGCAACAATTTTCACATTTTCGAAATACACAAAAAAACTTGACTAATAAAATTTAAAAAACATACAATACCCCAATACCTACATATTTTATTATAATAGACCACTCATACATTGCAAAAATCCCACCCAGCACTTTACACACATGGGAGCCGTTCTGCAATTTTGCATCGAAGGGTAGCATTGTGTAAAAAATGCATAAAAAGTCATGATTGTGGCTAAAATTCTGACCAGAGCAAAACCTAAGACAATTCCACCTAAAAATTAAAGTACGGGATGTGCAGAGTCACTTATGCCTATGTCTGCATGAATATATCTTCACAAAATCACCAGAACCATCGAGACCAAAAATCTCTGAATTCCAGATATTGGTAAACATCCGAGTAACGGAATATGTCCTGATTAGGTGCAGGGAGTGAATAGATATCTAACTGCTCGTCTTCTCACCCCCGTTGTAGAAAAATAAAAGATCCCCTAAAATGTAAGATTTGTAAAAGGGGGTGATAAGATGAAGAGATAACAATATCAGGCTGTGATCTATCTTCCTGCTGCCACTTGTAGCTCACCCCTTCCACTCCTCCATTACTGAAACCAGGAATTAAAACTTTTCATTCTGCTCCTGGAATTTAAATGAGTATTGTGCCCCAAATATTGCACCTAGTTTTGAGCCTGGTATAATTTTTAAATTAATAGTCTTGGCTTGAAAGCCATGCCCCCTTTTTTCTGAGACAAAATGTCCTTTGTTTTAAAAAGTGTTCCAGCATGCTCAGATTAAAGATGTTGTTGGAAGGGGGCCTTGACAAGAAGCTTATAACCACGTAACCCCTTGCTGGGACCTCCAACAATCAGATGTGATCTGTGGGGAAACCTGGCAGTAAGTGTTTAATTTATCTGCAGCACCACCACAGGTGAAATTGAGCATTACACAGTGTCCATTCATATTAATGGGTTGTCTGTGTAATGCAGGACAGGACAAGTCCTCCAGAGCGAGAGACATTCTTTGTAGCCTCCCACCACTCTGGCCAAGAGATTAGGATCATGAACAGTTGACCACCCTTTAAATAACTCAGAATACCCTAATACGGTATATTTATAAACTGGACAACCCCTTTAAGGATACCCACGGTATGTAGTAGTTATTTTATGGATCTCCCTCCATACCATTTTCTGTCCATTACTACACATGCTGTCCACGACACAATCCCCATCCCCACTGCGACCTATTCTCACTTGTCTCACTATTGTTCACTACCCCATAACTATATTGAACATATCAGGAGTATTTATAGTGTTTAGGACAAAAACATAAAATTATACAGAATTTACATAAAACTATAATTTTTCAATACTCCTCTTTAGTTGATTGTACTGCTAATGGAAGATATTGCAGCCAGAGATTATTGAATTTCCCAAAATTCAATTTGGATCAAATTTGACCTTTCGATTAAATTCGGTCAGAATAAATTCACTTCAAATCACTCATATCGGTCTCTCTGAGGTATTTTAGGACTGTATATGTCATGTGTGAACATACCCTTATGGAAAGTCTTGCGTTTTTTATATGCGATCATTGCCGTGCAGTTTATATATTCTCTTATTACGTATATGTTAATAAATGCCTCTAGAAACTGCAACATCTTCCATAAAAAAAACACGTGGGGTTTTGTAGTGCAGTGTTTGACCATACTTTGACAAAGTCCTTATGTTTTATTATAAGGCCTTATTTAGATGAGCATGTCTGTTTTTTGTCTGCAAAAAAACGAACCGTTTTTCATGCATTTCAGTTCCGTGTGGCATCAGTGTGCATTCAGAACACTCCTTGAAAAAGCCGTCCACGCGAAACGCGCGTTGGGGTTCCCTCCTTACCTTGGAGTCACTGGACTTTCGGAGCAACATGGGTTAGTCACCTAAACTTCTTGCTACATTTTGGGAATCTTTGTGCTCCCTTTCTGAGGCTCATAGATGCCGAGTATTTTTACTGGCGTTTTTCAGATTTGAGGCGTGTCACCGTATATGGTAGTGCTATAATCCTTCTCGCCCTCCACAGTGACTAGTACGGCGGACACTCTACCTGTGTTACATTTCATTATGTGATGATAAAATTGCCTATACTCTGTTTTATATAAAATATTGTCATTTGATTGCTACCTTAAACATGGCTATGTAGCCCTCCTCTGGAGCTTTACTCTTTGACAACTATGTGCTCCTATGTCCTTTGTGCAACTGATATACAGTTGTCTGATTTGAAGTCTCTATTTTAACTAATTTTACTCTGTATTGTCCAATAAAGTTTATATTTTCTTATGCCTTTTGGCATTTAAAATCATAATAGTATATGACTCCGTGTTTTTCTCTAGTTTGTCGCCAGTGTGCATTCTGTGTAGCATGAGTTTTTCACGCCCGTGTTTCTGCACTTCCTGTTTTTTTTTCCCTCAGCATTTCTTTAGCAATTGGTGCATGAAACACGGACAGCACACGTATTTCGTCCTTGTGCTGTCCGTGTTTTTCATGTACCCATAGACTTCCATGAGCGACGTGGTCCGCAAAAGCGGACTAAAATAGGACATACAGTGAGCTTCACGAAATGGACACACACTGCATTACAAATCACGCATGTGTGAATGGCCCCATTGATTTGCATGTGTCCTTGTGCTGTCTGTTATTTTATCGGACAGCACACAGGCGTAAAATATGTTTGTCTGAATAAGGCCTTAATGTAATTAAATTGTGTTCATGAAACAATCCCACTCTATGAATCAGAATGAAGAGTTGCTCTGGCGGACTCGAGTCGCCCAAGTACTGTATTACATGGATGGTCATTCACCTGAATTGCCGCCATTTAATGCTAAATTTTCGTTGCTGCGGCCACTGCAGTGGAAATGTCTGTCTGGCTATTAAATGGGATGGGAGGTGAGAGTCGAGAAAAAATGGGTTGTTCTGAGTGGAAAAAATACACTTTAAGTGATCTTATTAACATCTAAACTGTCACAGCATGGGGTGTGGACCCACTGGGCAGTACCGCATAGCGGGATAGCAGCTGGCCAACTAGGTACAAAACAACATCTATAGTCAGAAAGGGTACCCTTAGGCAATGTAGACAGTAGCGGTGACACAACTTGACTTTCACTGTTGATGGCACAGAGGCACGGTAGCACAGGATACAGGGTACAGGCAGCAGGAACGGGTAACACTGGGAACTGGAAAACACTGGGAGACCATTTGCAAGACAAACTTTAGGTATACAACAATTCTCAGGCAAGGATCAAGTGGGCAGATCCCTTTTTATAGTCCAGCAGCATTCTTGGCTAAGTTACTGATTAATAGCAGCTGGACGCGCACTGGCCCTTTAAGGCCGTGCACCCAGGGGCGTGCGCGCAATGCGGGAAACAGTCCCAGAACCCGGAAGTGAGTGCCGGCATCTCCCTGGAGGGAGATGCCACCGAGAACACAGGCTTCCATGATCAGGGCCGTCAGAGGGTATGTCTGAACTACGGCCCTCAGCCATAGACGTTACAGTATCCCCCCTCTTACGCCCTCTCTTCTTGGGGCCAGAGCGGGAGAGAAATCTCTTCACGAGGACAGGGGCATCGATGTTCTCCTCTGGCTCCCAAGACCTCTCCTCTCGACCAAATCCCTTCCAATCCACCAAATAAAACGTCTTTCCTCCCACTTTCTTAGTGGCCAGGATCTCCCTCACTTCGAAAGTCCCTGACAAACTGCCAGGAGCCACTGCGGAACTAGGAGTCCTGGAGTAGCGGTTCAGGACCATGGGTTTCAGCAAGGAAACATGGAAGGAGTTAGGAGGCAGCCGAAGCTTGTAAGACACAGGATTGATTTGTAGCAGAATCTCAAAGGGTCGGAGGAACCTTGGAGCAAACTTGCAAGACGGCACCCTCAGCCGGATATTCCTGGAAGACAACCAGACCTTAGTACCTAGAAGAAACTGGGGGGATTCTCGTCTTATAGTGTCTGCCCTTCTCTTCATGTGGTCCACTGCCAGCAGAATAGAAGATCGTGTCTATTACCATATCTGCAGAAAGTCCCTGAAGGTAGAGTCAGCTGCAGGCACCTGGACATAGTAGAGACAGGAAGAGGTATACGAGGATGTTGGCCGTAGACGATGAAGAACGGACTGGAGATGGTGGACTCACTAGTATGGTTATTATAGGAGAACTCAGCCCACGGGAGCAGCTGCACCCAGTCATCATGGCGTTTGGAGACAAAGTGCCGCAGATAGTTCTCCATAATCTGGTTAACCCTTTCAACTTGTCCATTGGACTGAGGATGATAAGCCGAGAAGTCTAACTTTACACCTAGGAGCCCGCAGAGTGCTCTCCAGAAATTCGAGGTGAACTGGACCCCTCTATCCAAGGCAATATGCAGAGGCAAGCCGTGCGGACGGAAGATGTGTTGAACTAAGAGGTTGGCCAGTCGAGCAGCAGAAGGCAGGCCAGTCAGGGGAACAATATGAGCCATTTTAGAAAACCGATCCATCACCACCCAGATCACACTGCATCCCGCAGAGAGAGGCAGATCAGTCCATAGCAACATGCTGCCACGGGGCATTGGGCACAGGCAGTGGTTGGAGCAGACCGGCTGGTCTGGAGTGGGCAACTTTGTTAGCTGCGCACACCGTACAGGAAGAGACAAAGTCCATGATGTCTTTGGGCAGCGTGGGCCACCAGAACTGACGGGCAATTAGGTCGCGGGTCTTACGAGCACCTACATGACCTGCCAGCTTGGAACTGTGACCCCAGCGAAGGAGTCTTCCTCTGTCTGGCAGACGTACAAAAGTCCTTCCCAGAGGAATATCTCTAACTTGCAGAGGGTTAACAGAATAGATGCAAGAAGGGTCGATAATATTCTGTGGAGACTCCACAGTGTCCTCTGTTTCAAATGACCTAGACAAGGCATCGGCCTTCACATTCTTGTCGGCAGGTCGGCAGTGGAGTTCGAACCGGAACTGAGCAAAGAACAATGACCACCTGGCTTGACAAGGATTCAGCCGTTGAGCCGTCTGTAGATAGGTCAGGTTCTTGTGGTCCGTAAAGAACCGGATAGGATGAGCTGTGCCTTCCAGTAGGTGTCTCCACTCCTGTAGGCCCAGCTTGATGGCCAGTAACTCCCGATCCCCAATTGAGTAGTTGCGCTTAGAATAGTAGCCACATACCACCGTCTTGCCTTTCGAACTTCTCTGGAACCAAAGTGCACCGGCACCAATAGAGAAAGCGTCCACCCCTAATGAAAACTGTACTGGTGCTGCTGGATTTTCTGTTTTTCTGTAATGAAAACTGTAGGGATACATAAGGGTGATGAAGAATAGAGGCTGACGTGAAGGCCTTTTTTAAGGTTTTAAATGCGACTTCTGCTTCTAGAGTCCACATCTTGGCATTCATGCCCTTTTTAGTGAGGGTGGAGATTGGAGCTGTTAATGAAGAGAAGTTGGGAATGAACAGCCAGTAGAAGTTGGCGAATCCCAGGAAGCGTTATATGGCCCTCAAGCCTTGGGAGCCTGTACCTTCTCAGGGTCCATCTTGAGACCCTGATCGGAGATGATATAGCCCAGGAAGGGTAGAGACTTCTTTTCAAACACGCACTTCTCCAGCTTGGCTGTAAAGGATCTGCCAGGCACTGCGGGGTTAACTCCCAGAACTAATCCGTCAGCACCTGAGAATACATCCCTGAGACTGACTCCTGCTTCCACCATTCAGGCTGGCAGGCTTAGGAGTGGGAGAGCCTATCGTAACCTGGCCAGACTCAGCTAGCTCCCGCCCTCGGTCTATTTAAGCCTGCACTTCCTGTCCCTCGGTGCTTGTTATTGCTTTTGTTTCCTTCCTTGTGGTTCCTGGCCCAGCTACAGCTCCTGCTATTTTTGATCCTGCTCCATACCGACCCTGGCTTACCGACTACTCTTCTGTTTTTCGTTTTGTACCTCGCACACTCCTGGCTTGACTCGGCTCGTTCACCACTCTGGTTGCTCACGGTGTTGCCGTGGGCAACGGCCCCTTTTCCTTGCTTGTGTTCCTTGTATGTTTGTCGTGTTTGTCGTGCACTTACTGAGCGCAGGGACCGCCGCCCAGTTGTACCCCGTCGCCTAGGGCGGGTCGTTGCAAGTAGGCAGGGACAGAGTGGCGGGTAGATTAGGGCTCACTTGTCCGTCTCCCTACCCCCTGCCGTTACATAATAACAAGCCCATACCTAGTCTACACCTGGTCCCTGACACCACTATGGATCCCCGTGAGACCCTGGCTCAGCAAATGCAGGGTCTCTCCCTACAGGTCCAGGCCCTGGCTCAGAGGGTCAACCAGCCTGATGCTACCCTGGTAGTTCCCCGCACCGCACCTCTTGAACCCCACCTCAAGTTGCCCGACCGGTTCTCAGGGGACCGGAGGACTTTTCTCTCCTTTCGGGAGAGTTGTAGGCTTTACTTTCGTTTAAAGCCTCATTCCTCAGGTTCTGAGAGCCAGCGGGTGGGTATAATTATGTCCCGGCTCCAGGAAGGGCCCCAAGAGTGGGCCTTCTCCTTGGCTCCTGACGCCCCTGAACTTTCCTGATTGTTTCTTTTCTGCTCTCGGACTTATTTATGACGAGACTGACAGGACTGCCTTTGCCGAGAGTCAGCTGGTGACCTTAAGTCAGGGTAAGAGACCTGTTGAGGAGTATTGCTCTGACTTTCGGAAGTGGTGCGTAGCTTCTCGGTGGAATGACCCTGCCTTAAGGTGCCAGTTTAGGTTGGGTCTGTCGAATGCCCTGAAAGACCTGCTAGTTAGCTATCCCTCTTCTGACTCCCTAGACCAGGTTATGGCTTTAGCGATACGACTTGACCGACGTCTCAGGGAACGACAACGTGAACGTTTATGTGTTTTCTCCTCCGACTCCCCCATGATGCCTCCCGAAGCTCCGTTGCTTCGTTCCTCCCCGAAAGATTCAGAGATACCTATGCAACTCGGGGCCTCCGTGTCCCCCCAACAACGTAGAGAATTCCGCAGGTAGAATGGTCTCTGCTTCTACTGTGGGGACGACAAGCATCAAGTGAACAACTGTCCTAAGCGTAAGGTTGCAGCCAGAGAACTTCCGCGTCTAAGTGATCATCGGGGAGGTCACTTGGGCGCACAGGTATTTCCCGTAAATATGAAACGTACTAAGATCTTGCTTCCCTTTCAGGTCTCTTTTGGTGGTAGGTCTGCTACGGGCAGTGCTTTCGTGGATTCAGGGTCCTCTACTAATATCATGTCTGTGGAATTTGCTATGTCCCTTGCTATGCCTCTTATTGATTTGCCTAAACCTGTCCCGGTAGTGGGTATCGACGCCACTCCTCTTGCTAATGGTTATTTTACACAGCATACCCCTGTTTTTGAACTCCTTGTTGGCTCCATGCATTTGGAGCAATGCTCTGTACTGTTGATGCAGGGATTATCGTACGATTTGTTGCTAGGTCTTCCCTGGTTGCAGTTGCATAATCCTACGTTTGACTGGAATACTGGGGAGCTAACCAAATGGGGTAATGAATGTTGTACGTCATGTTTTTCTGTTAATTCTATTTCTCCCCCTAAGGAGGCGAATACGCTACCCGAGTTTGTTCAGGACTTCGCTGATGTTTTCTCTAGGGAGGCCTCCGAAGTGTTACCTCCTCATAGAGAATACGATTGCGCTATCGAATTGGTACCAGGAGCTAAGCTTCCTAAGGGTAGGATATTTAATCTTTCTTGTCCCGAACGTGAAGCTATGAGAGTGTATATCCAGGAATCCCTGGCCAAGGGTTACATTCGTCCCTCTTCTTCTCCGGTAGGTGCTGGCTTCTTCTTCGTGGGGAAGAAGGATGGTGGTCTTAGGCCATGCATTGACTACCGTAGCCTGAATAAGGTCACGGTAAGGAACCAGTATCCCCTTCCTTTGATTCCTGATCTCTTTAATCAGGTTCAGGGGGCCCAATGGTTTTCTAAATTGGATCTACGGGGGGCGTATAACCTTATTCGCATCAAAGAGGGGGATGAGTGGAAGACTGCGTTTAACACGCCCGAAGGCCATTTCGAATACCTCGTCATGCCCTTTGGGTTGTGTAATGCCCCTGCGGTCTTCCAGAATTTCATAAATGAGATTTTGAGAAATTACCTGGGGATTTTTCTGGTAGTGTACCTTGATGACATACTGGTGTTTTCCAAGGACTGGTCCTCCCACGTGGAGCATGTCAGGAAGGTGCTCCAGGTCCTTCGGGAAAATAAACTGTTTGCCAAAACCGAAAAATGTGTGTTTGGGGTACAGGAGATTCCATTTTTGGGTCAAATCCTCACTCCTCATGAATTCCGCATGGACCCCGCCAAGGTTCAGGCTGTGGCGGAATGGGTCCAACCTGCCTCCCTGAAGGCGTTACAGTGTTTTTTGGGGTTTGCTAATTATTACAGGAGATTTATTGCTAACTTCTCGGTCATCGCTAAGCCCCTTACGGACCTCACTCGCAAAGGTGCTGATCTCCTCCACTGGCCTCCTGAGGCTGTCCAGGCTTTTGAGGTCCTTAAGAAGTGCTTTGTCTCGGCCCCGGTGCTGGTTCAGCCCAACCAAATGGAGCCATTTATCGTGGAAGTTGACGCATCTGAGGTGGGAGTGGGGGCTGTCTTGTCCCAGGGTACCAGGTCCCTCACCCATCTCCGCCCCTGTGCCTACTTCTCCAGGAAGTTTTCGCCAACTGAAAGTAACTATGATATTGGCAACCGCGAACTCTTAGCCATTAAATGGGCATTTGAAGAGTGGCGCCACTTCCTGGAGGGGGCTAGGCACCAGGTAACGGTCCTTACCGACCACAAGAATCTGGTGTTCCTAGAATCTGCCCGGAGGCTAAACCCGAGACAAGCTCGATGGGCGTTATTTTTTACCAGATTCAATTTTTTGGTTACCTATAGGGCTGGGTCTAAAAATATTAAGGCTGATGCACTGTCGCGTAGCTTCATGGCCAGCCCTCCTTCGGAGGAAGATCCTGCTTGTATTTTGCCTCCAGGTATAATCATTTCCTCGATCGATTCTGATTTAGTCTCTGAAATTGCTGCTGATCAAGGTGCAGCTCCCGGGAACCTTCCTGAGAACAAGCTGTTTGTTCCCCTGCAATTCCGGCTAAGGGTACTTAGGGAAAATCATGACTCCGCACTATCTGGCCATCCAGGCATCCTGGGTACCAAACACCTCATTACCAGAAATTATTGGTGGCCTGGGTTGCCTAAAGACGTTAAGGCCTACGTCGCCGCTTGTGAGGTTTGTGCTAGGTCCAAGACTCCCAGGTCCCGACCAGCGGGCTTACTGCGTTCGTTGCCCATTCCCCAGAGACCTTGGACACATATCTCCATGGATTTTATCACCGATTTGCCTCCATCCCAAGGCAAGTCGGTGGTGTGGGTGGTGGTGGACCGCTTCAGTAAGATGTGCCACTTTGTGCCCCTCAAGAAACTACCCAACGCCAAAACGTTGGCTACCTTGTTTGTCAAACACATCCTGCGTCTCCATGGGGTCCCTGTCAATATTGTTTCGGACAGAGGGGTACAATTTGTTTCATTGTTTTGGAGAGCCTTCTGTATGAAGTTGGGGATTGATCTGTCCTTCTCCTCTGCCTTCCATCCTGAAACCAATGGCCAAACGGAGAGGACTAATCAGTCTCTAGAACAATACTTAAGGTGTTTTGTCTCTGACTGTCAATTTGATTGGGTCTCTTTCATTCCCCTCGCCGAATTTTCCCTTAATAACCGGGTCAGTAACTCGTCTGGGGTCTCTCCTTTTTTTTGTAATTTTGGGTTTAATCCACGGTTCTCCTCCGTTTCACCTGGTAGTTCCAACAATCCTGAGGTAGAGGTCGTTCATCGGGAACTGTGCACAGTCTGGGCCCAGGTTCAGAAAAACCTAGAGGTGTCCCAGAGCGTACAAAAAACTCAGGCTGATAAAAAACGTTCTGCTAACCCCCTGTTTATGGTCGGGGATCTGGTGTGGTTGTCGTCTAGGAACTTGCGTCTCAAGGTTCCGTCCAAGAAGTTTGCTCCCCGGTTTATTGGGCCGTATAAGGTCATTGAGGTCCTCAATCCTGTCTCCTTCCGGCTGGAGTTACCCCCGTCTTTTCGGATACACGACGTGTTTCATGCCTCCCTCCTCAAACGCTGCTCCCCGTCCTTGGCTCCCTCGAGGAGACCTCCTGTTCCCATCCTCACCCCGGAGGGGGTGGAATTCGAGGTGGCCAGGATTGTGGACAGCAAGATGGTCCAAGGCTCCCTCCAGTACCTGGTCCATTGGAGAGGATACGGGCCCGAGGAGAGGACTTGGGTACCCGCCCGGGATGTTCACGCTGGGGTATTGGTCAGGAGGTTCCACCTGCGTTTCCCCAGTAAGCCAGGTCCACTTAGAAAGGGTCCGGTGGCCCCTCATAAAAGGGGGGGGTACTGTAAATGATCTGCCAGGCACTGCGGGGTTAACTCCCAGAACTAATCAGTCAGCACCTGAGAATACATCCCTGAGACTGACTCCTGCTTCCACCATTCAGGCTGGCAGGCTTAGGAGTGGGAGAGCCTATCGTAACCTGGCCAGACTCAGCTAGCTCCCGCCCTCGGTCCATTTAAGCCTGCACTTCCTGTCCCTCGGTGCTTGTTATTGCTTTTGTTTCCTTCCTTGTGGTTCCTGGCCCAGCTACAGCTCCTGCTATTTTTGATCCTGCTCCATACCGACCCTGGCTTACCGACTACTCTTCTGTTTTTCGTTTTGTACCTCGCACACTCCTGGCTTGACTCGGCTCGTTCACCACTCTGGTTGCTCACGGTGTTGCCGTGGGCAACGGCCCCTTTTCCTTGCTTGTGTTCCTTGTACGTTTGTCGTGTTTGTCGTGCACTTACTGAGCGCAGGGACCGCCGCCCAGTTGTACCCCGTCGCCTAGGGCGGGTCGTTGCAAGTAGGCAGGGACAGAGTGGCGGGTAGATTAGGGCTCACTTGTCCGTCTCCCTACCCCCTGCCGTTACATTGGCATAAAGATGATTCTCCCTTAATCAAAGCAACACCTGGCGGACATGACCCTGATGAGTCACAAGACCTGGGGAAAAAAATTTAAATGTCATCGAGATACACCACAACACAGATATAGAGGAGATCACGAAAAATGTCATTGACAAATTCTTGAAACACCGCGGGGGCGTTACATGGGCCGAAGGGCATGACGAGATATTCGCAGTGTCCATCACGTGTATTAAATGCAGTCTTCCACTCTTCACCCTGACAAATCCGGATAAGATTGTAAGCCCCCCGCAAGTCTAGCTTAGAAAAAAAAATTGCCTCCCGTAAGCGATCAAACAGTCCCAAAATCAAAGACAAGGGGTACCTGTTCTTCACCGTGATCTGGTTAAGACCTCGGTAGTCAATGCAGTGTCGGAGGGATCGATCTTTCTTCTTGACAAAGAAAAACCCGGCTCCGGGCGGGGATGAGGATTTTCGTATGAAGCCCCTCTGCAGATTCTCCTGAATGTAGGCTGACATAGACTGGGTCTCAGGCAAGGAGAGAGGGTATACTCTACTACGAGGAGGGGACGAATCAGGAACCAAGTCGATAGGATAAACATACGCTCGATGTGGTGGCAATGTCTCTGCTTCCTGCTTCTTGAAGACATCTGAGAACAGAGAGTAACAAGGAGGCAAGCCTGCCAGTGACTGATGCGGAGGAGACTGAAGCGGATGGACATGCACCAGACAGCGGTCGAGACACATGGGGCCCCACTGGACAACCTCTCCAGAGTTCCAATCCAGGACTGGGGCGTGTAGACGGAGACCAGGATAACCCAGCAGCACGGGGTTGACGGCCCTGGGCAGAACAAACAGGGAGATGAGTTCAGAGTGAAGAACTCCCACTTGGAGTCTTAACGGCTTGGTCACAGAGAAAACTGGGTCAGGCAAAGGCAGTCAATCTACCGAGGCAAAGATCAACGGCCTTTCCAGCAGAACAGTGGGCAACTGAAGAAGATCCACAAGGTCTTTGCAGATTAAGTCAGCTGCAGAGCCAGAGTCCAGGTAGGCAGAGACTGAATCGGGCCTCTCGCCAGCGACAATGGTCACAGGAATGAACAGTTTGGAGGACAGTTCTCTATTAAGTGCAGTATCGCCCAAGTTTGTCTCTCCAACCAATCCTAGGCGTTGTTTTTTTTTGGCTTCTGGGGACACAGACGCACAACAGCATCCAGAGGTGCGTCTGCGCTGTTTCTCTTGAACGGACAGTTTAAGCCGATCCACCTGCATCGGAACCTCTGGGGGTTGCTGGAAGTTGGGCGCAAGTCTAGGAAGCTGTCTCTCCTGTTGAATCTCTTGAGATCTCTCTCTGAGCCTTATGTCCACTCGAGTAGCAAGTAGAATCAGGTCGTCCAAGGCAGATGGAAGATCTCGAGCAGCAAGTTCATCCTTTATCTCTGACGATAGGCCATGCCAGAAGGATGCTACCAAGGCCCCATTGTTCCAGGAAAAGTTCTCCTGCCAGGGTCCGGAACTGGATGGTGTATTCGCCCACGGAGGTGTCCTCCTGGCGAAGGTTAAAGATAGCAGTGGCTGCCGACGAGAATCGTTCAGGCTCCTCGAATATGGAACAGAATAACTGCACAAACCCCTGGAAGTCTAAGGTCCCTGTCATTCCCAGATTAATTTCGCCCACACCAGGGCCTTGCCGGCAAGTAGAGACATAATGAAGGCGATCCTGGCTCTGTCCGAAGGAAATGCTCAGGCGTGCAGAGTGAAGTGGATATGGCATTGGTTCAGAAACCCCCTGCAAGTACTCCATGGAACCGAGGTGGCAATGGCAGCGAGAACCGAGGATCCGAACTGGAGCTGCCAGGAGGTGTAGCAGGTGTAGGAGGTGAAGCAGGAGGGTCGATCGGAGGAGCATGAATAGAAGCTGAGAAGGAAGTAGCTAGTGCCCCTAGCTGCTGTGCCATGGAGTCTACTGCCACAAGAAGTTAATCCTGTCATGAACGCAGATCCTGCAGGTCTGCCTGCATGGCTTGGGAGGGTGACAGGCCCTTGAATTGACCAGCGGGGTACATGGCCTGAGCGTACTGCCATGGGGTGTGGACCCACTGGGCCATAACGCGTAGCGAGATAGCAGCTGGCCAACTAGGTACAAAACAACGTCTATAGGCAGAATGGGTACCCTTAGGCAAAGTAGACAGTAGCGGTGACGCAACTTGACTTTCACTGTAGATGGCACAGTAGATGCAGCGCAAGACACGACTTGACTCTCAGTGTAGATGGCACAGTAGGTGCAGTGGAAGACACGACTTGACTTTCACTGTAGATGGCAAACTTTAGGTATACAACAATGTTCAGGCAAGGATCAAGTGGGCAGAGTCCTTTTTATAGTCCAGCAGCATTCTGGGCCAAGTTACTGATTAATAGCAGCTGGACGCGCACTGGCCCTTTAAGGCCGTGCACGCGCGGGCGTGCGCGCCCTGCGGGAAACAGTCCCAGAAGCCGGAAGTGAGTGCCGGCATCTCCCTGGAGGGAGATGCCACCGAGAATACAGGCGTCCATGGCCAGGGCCGTCAGAGGGTAAGTCTGAACGACGGCCCTCGGCCATAGACGTTACATAGACGTATAATAGGCTCATTGCATCCACCCCCCTGAGCTCGTTTTTAAAAGCAAATTTACAATAAAAGTGGAAGTTTCTTTCCTTTTAAACAAAAGCGCTGCATGGAAAAAAGTTTTAGTCTTAGGCCTCATGCGTCTACAAATCGCGGGCCATGCACATGGCCGCGGCCATTAATTTCAATGAGCCTGGACCCCAGAACACGGCCTTAATAAGAGATGCCCGTTTTTTGTGCGTTCCAGGCTCCCGGGCCATGCACGGACCGTGAAAACCACGGTCGTGTGCACGACCCCATAGGAATGAATGGGGCCGCAATTCTCCTGTAGATTTTCAGGGGAATTGCGGCCGCAAAAGCGCATTCGTATGCATGGGGCCTTATCCTGTGATTTACTCGGAGACCACAACGAGCATTCGTGCGCATCTTTGGATCGAACGCCAAGACCGGTGAGCTGGAGTATTTCCTTGTATTCTTTATGTCTAGTCAATACAAAGAACTGGCAAATTATTTATTCATTACAACAACTGTACGTGTGGAGGAAAGACAATTGAGATATTAATATAGGAAAGGGTTCTTTAAAGTCAAAGCAGTTAAACTATGTAATTTCCTACCCCAAGTAATGGCAGATACTATGACCGCATTAAAAAAAGGGCTAGATGCAAGTCTAAATGACAAATGGCATTGAGGGTTATAATTAATTTAGCAATGAATGAATGATGAATATTTGACCGTACTTTTGAATTACCCCTTTCCCCTCAAATACTATCACAAAATGGCAGGGTGACATTGGAGAGGCTCTGTCAAACAACCCTAACTACCGAACTCTAGCTACGGCTCTAACATCCTATTTTCCTTTATATGGCCAATTTACGGTTTTTGGGTGTAAAGCCCTTTAGGTTTATGGTATAAGTTTTTCTTTTTTTTTTTTACCCCTCAATGCATGTTTCTTTAAGGCCTTATTCACAATTGTATTAAATCTTTTTCCACAGTTTTTTTCTTACTTTTTTACAGTCAGAATAGTGTAGTCTGCTGAAAGTCAGACCGACTGTAAGTCAGTAAGAACGGAAAAAAATAACATAACATATTATGATGGACCATAATAGATCCTATTTATCATGGATCTTGTAAAAATGGAAGCCATGATGCCAATGTGAACACCAGACGCGAAACTTGAAACTCCTGGGCCCAAATGCAGAACATGTAGCAGGCCCCCCCCCCCCCCAACTACCATGTGCCATTTATAATACTGGTGTCTTCTTATTAGGCAGATTAGAAACCAGGGCTAGTGTGCCACTCCTACCTCTCCACCCCTGGAGAACACACCCCAACACTACCCTATAATCCCCAGCCCCTCCCCACCAATGTACATATCAGATGTTCAATTTACCAGTCATGTGCCAAATACAGTCATTTTTAGAATTCTTGAGATACGCCTCATTATGGATCACCGCCATATATTTAGAAATAAGTCATATCACTTCAGTAATTTTGTAGGTCATAAGTGTTGGAGCACAGTATGCGTGTAAGTTCTCACAGTCTGTCATTTCTGAAATGCTTTCCCATGTCCCTGCAGACTATTTTCCCACTTAAATTTGTGTATGTTATGAGTCGATTCATTTCTAGCAATCAGCGATCGTGTATGATTCCAGTCTGAATTAATGACATGTGTTCTATCAGCTTTGATGTGCTGCCGTAACTTGTATTTATAGGGTTATTTTATGTTTGTATATGTCTGTGTGCCAGAAGTCCCATACATCCCAATTCTAGCTGATACTATTGGGATTTTCGGCTAGTGAGAGGAGGAGGAGGCAGTTTCATTGGTGGGTTTCCAGAACGAAGGGATGTAATGGGCTCAGCATGCCTGACAGCTGAAACAGATGATGCGGCATACCACCTATATAAACAGAAAAAGGCACTTGGGTTGATGTAGCACAGAGATATGACCCTGCCCATAGAGCCGCTCAGTCTAGACTCCAGATGTGTTCTCACTGTTACTAGGTCTATTTTGATCCAAATGGTAAATATTTCTACCAGATGACAGTGTACTCAGATCGAAATATAAAAACCAAGGACATAAATGGCTATAAAAACATACTGATGCTACATGCAAGTCATTGGCCTTATCATTTTCTGCTGGAGACCATACACTGTGGCTGAGCGGGGAAAACAAGGCAAGAATTGCAGTTTGTAAGTGACTTGCTATGAAGTTTTGACATCTGATAGAACGGAACAAACAGAAAATAGATGCGTACTGTCAACTTGGCAGATATATCGGCCCACAGAAACATTTCAATTCTAGAATGTTAATATTGAGAACTAAAAAATGGAGTAAAATCTTGCCAAAATAAAAATAGGTTAATATCTGCAAATGTTTCACGCACCAAATGTTTGACACTTCGTTTTTTTTCTTCCCTGGTCCGTGCTATGTCAAGAAAAGTCGTGTCACAGAGCAAAACCCAGCAGCAGTTCTGGCGCCATGATGTCACCTCACATATGCCAAAGTCAAGTTTGCCATGTGACAGCTGCCAGTGTTAATGTGATAAATTATTTCAGTGCTCGTCTTAAAGTTCAAGGAGCCTGAGATTTGTGAAAGGAATTTCTGCAAGAAAGTAAAAAACAAACTGTATTATGCACACGGTTGTGCGATTTTACTCGGAAATTGGCCTGCAGGTTGTTCCATGAAACTTGGAGAATTGGCCACAAACCTTGTGCAGACGGAGGATGTCTCGCTCACTTTTTGCGGGTAATCTCAGACAGCAGCGGTGATATTATTATTTTTTGCATACATAATGAATCTTTGACTTAGTTTAATCCTTTATGACTGTGAGCTTGTACTTAAAAGGATTTTAAGGTAAACTGACCTGACGAATGGACCAGTCCGGTCCAGAAACGCGTCGTCCTCTGAATTAAAGATCTCCTTGATCATAAACACCTTACTCCGTTCCTTATCCTCCTGAGCCTGGCGCCGATACCCGTTTCTAGACTGCAATTTTTTCTTGCCTTGTTATCTTATACATACCTTGTCCCAGGTACTAAGGATTTAGCACCGAGGGACCGCAGTGGGTGGCAGCCGGCAACCTACACCTTTCTACCTCACATATAGTCTCAGAGGAGCGCTGCCATTCCCTCACCTTTTTTGCTGCACAACTCAAGTTGATGTATAACATGACTCACTGTCTCCAAATTATGTATAACATGGCTGACTGTCCATAGATGATGTATAACACGGCTGCCTGTTTTTTTATGATGCATAAAATGTCTGACTGTCTCTAGAAGATGTATAACCTGGCTGACTGTCTCTAGATTATTTATAACATGGCTGCCTGTTTCTTTATTATGTATAACATTGCTGACTGTCTCTAGATGATGTACAACATACCTGCCTGTTTCTTTATGATGTATAACATGGCTGCCTGTTTCTTTAGAATGTATAACATGACTGACGGTCTCTAGATGATGTTTAACATGTCTCACTATCTCTAGATGATGTATAACATGGCTGCCTGTTGCTTTCTAATGTATAACATGAGGACTGTTCCTAGATGATGTAAAACATAACTGACTGTCTCTAGATGATGTATAACGTGGTTGCCTGTCAACATGTTATGTTGTAAATAAAGATAATTCTTAAAAAAAAATATTACTCACTACACTACACTAAGTTACACTACACTGATGTAACTTCCAGCGGCAGTTTGGAACTCTGTTGTGAGTGATACTATAGGAGATTTTTATGCGCCACATGCTTCATCACTCTGTGAGCTTGTGAGGTCTATTGATTTATGGCTGAGCCTTTATTACTTCTAAGTGCTTCCACTTTACAATAATAGCACTTACATTTGATTGGGATAGATCTAGAAGATCAGAAACTTCATGAATTGACTTGTGGCAAAGTTGGCATCCTATGACAGTGCCATGTTTAACCGATTCAGGACCAGGCACCAATTAGCTATTTTTATCACTCGTTAGTTTAATGGATATAACTTTTTTTCTTTGTTGGGCTGGCGACGTGATTTTTTTGCAATGTTTTTTCCGTGATCAATGCAGGCTTCTTCCTATCATTTGTATGCATACATATTTTGCTTTCTTAAATTTTAGCACATTTTTACAGGTAATAACATAGTGTTACCCTCAAATAGACTTTTTTTTTTTTACAAATTTTTATTGACATTTTTAAGCTAATGGCAAAAGAAAATGTACAAAATAAAATTACAGAGTTGTACAAAAGCATGGAAGGTCGAGATCGTTATACAACTATGCATAGCAAGGATGTAGGAGTCACAATTATATAGCGATATTGTTGCTAGTACAATGAGGGCATGTTCACACGGGCTATTTTCAGTCGTTTTTTGGGTCGTAAACCTCCCCGACAAATGGCTAAAAGTGCGGGGGAAAAACTGCATTCCGTTTTTAAAAAAGGCCGCATAAAACAATGCCTCATAAAAAGAAGTGCATGTCACTTCTTGGGCCATTTTTGGAGCCGTTTTCATTGACTCAATAGAAAAACAGCTCCAAAAACGGCCGTAAAAAAAGCAGCAAAAAACGCAAGTTGTTTAAAAAACAGCTGAAAATCAGACGCTGTTTTCCCTTGAAAACAGCTCCGTATTTTCAGCCGTTTTTTTGTTAAGCGTATGAACATACCCTAACACTGACATAGTCAGCTACGGAGAATGAAATGCTTTACATGACCTCCATTAATACAATATATAAGGTTTACAGAAAACCAGTAATTAAACAGAATCATAAGAGAAACAATAACATTATCAATTACAGCTGGAAACCTTGCCAGTGGATCTATTATATGATGATGCCAAACCTAGAGAACTTCTAGAATGTCATTACCAAGCTATCAGGATAATCAGGGAAATAGAAAAATAGATCCAGCACTGAAACTGATGTGTCTGTTAAAATAGGAAACTTCTTCCAAGTTTTATTCCAAAAATGATTTAAAATTGACACGAGTGTTTCCAGAGTACAATAGGTAGTTGGTGGTATAGGCGGTGCCTACGCATTTCATACGCAAGCTGCATCCTTAGTCATGGCTTATTATTAGTCATGACAATAAGCCATGACTAAGGACGCAGTCTGCGTCTGAAACGCGTAGGCACCACCTATACCACCAGCTACCTATTGTACTCTGGAAACACTCGTGTCAATTTTAAATCATTTTTGGAATAAAACTTGGAAGAAGTTTCCTATTTTAACAGACACATCAGTTTTAGCGCTGGATCTATTTTTCTATTTCCCTGTCTATTCAACCCGTGTGCCGACACGAGGACCCGAGCGCTATCAACAATACGTATCTGCAATAAGGTGAGCTGGAGGATTCCTCCCATTTTTTTGTCCTATCAGGATAATGTCAGAGCATTAAAGTTAAGCCATTTTGATCATTTATATTTAAATATCTGTAATGCATGTAGTCTCGTTAAAATTAGATGTTCCATAATACACATGTATTGGACTTTTTGTATTATTTCTACCCTGTCCGGGATATTGGTGCTTTTCCACCTCTGGGCAATACTTGTTCTAGCTACTGTCAGCACATGAGCAATAATCGTACTGTCCTCTATAGCAAGATCGTCTAGTTTTAGAGAAAGAAGAGCAAATTCTGGTCCAGAAGGAACAGGAAATCCAAGGACACTATTTAACAATTTTTGTATCTCTGTCCAGAAGGGGACAATGAGGTCACACCTCCACCATACAAGCATTGGAGAACCAATGGGGTGTTGACAGCGCCAGCAGTTGTGAGAAACATTAGGGAATAATTTAGACAAACGATATGGATTCATGTACCATATTTATAGCAGCTTTCTAGAAGCCTCCAGGTGATTCACACAATGAGAAGACTTGGAGCAGATTTGAGATGCCACCTTCTGCTGTGTAGAACTAAATGAGCACCCTAGTTCTAATTCCCATTTTTGTATGAAATTAAGTGTAGAGCAAGATGTTTCCTGCTGGTGGAGTACGTATAGGCTTTAGAAATACCCTTAGACATCAGTTCAGGATTATAAAAGTATTGTTCATACCTAGAAAGAGGACCAGTAATTTTAAGTTTAACGGAAGAAAGAAAATGCCTTAGTTGGGGGTACTTATAAAAATCATTAGACTGTAGATTATACCTGGAAGTGAGTGTAGAGAAGGGTAATAAAAGGTTGTTTTCATACAGTAGATCTAATGAGACAATACCCTTAATCCAGTCAGTAAAATTTGAGTTAGGAATACAGCTGCGCCATTTCTAAAGAGACAATACTACACCTAAGTGGGAGGATAGAGGCAGTACTAGACACCCCATTCGACACCTGAAGAGTCAATTTAATTGTGGGCGATAACTTGACTGACACATGCTCCCCCATCCTAGAAGAGCCCAACATAACTCGTTTGTTAGGGCATTTCAATATGTGAGCCTCAATTGCCATCCAACGTTTATTCAGATGACATATCGACCAATGTTTCAGTTGATCCAGGATGGTCACTTAGTAGTAAGCAGTGATATTCGGATAGCTCAGACCTCCTTTATCTACAGGCAGATGCAGTGTTTTCGCTGCAACTCTCGCTCTTTTACCATTGCAAATAAATCTCCTAAAAACAGTTTGTATACGCCGTAACAGAGATTTCGGAAGTGGAATTGGAAGGTCCTGAAAGTAGTAGAGCACTTTAGGGAGCAATAACATTTTAGATGATGATATGCGGCCCATTCAGGACAAGGGAAACCTGGAATAAGATAAGACATCATTATTTAAGGTTTGTATCAAAGTATTGTAATTGATAAATACCAGCTTGCTACATAGATATGTGAGAAAGATGTCCAAGTAAGGTATCGGACCATCAGATCATTTAAAGGGAAATTTGTTTTGTAATTTCATCTGTCTATGTTTGGGGATACCCATATTTCGAATTAAGGATTTTGAGGCATTCATTTTATAATAGCTGATCTCTCCAAACTCCTGAATGATCTTGAGTTCTTGAGGCAATGTGTCGCTAGTGGAGAACAAACTTAATATGACGACATCTGCGAAGAGGCCTATATGGTGTTGTTAGTTAGGGCCTATAGAGACGCCTTTAATAAATGGTGACATTTTGACTGCTATGGCAAATTGCTCCATGACCATAGTGAACATCATGGGTGATAAGGGGAATCCCTGTCTGGTTCCATTTGTTATGGTAAATGGAGTAGACAGTGCTCCTGTTGTATAAACTTGGGCAGAGGGAAAGATATACAAGGCCATAATAGCAGACAAGAAAGAATTCTGAATTCCAAATCTACCCAAACTCTCACACAAGTATCCCCAATGGACACGGTTGAACGCCTTCTCCGCATCCAGAGTGAGGAGTAGAGAAGGCGTCAGCCGGGCCTCAGCTTCTAAGATAATATTTATAAACCTACGAGTACCATCCACTGTTTGTCTCCCCTTAACAAATCCCACCTGGTCAAGACTTATCAGTTGGGGGAGAATGTCCACGAGCCTACTAGCTAGAATCTTCACGTAGATTTTTAGGTCCGTATTCAGCAGGGAAATAGGACGAAAATTGTAAGGGACATCTGGAGATTTACCCGGTTTCGGTAAAGCATCTACTATTGCTTTGAGCATTTCGGGGGGGGAAGGCTTCATTTTCAATGACCTCATTAAATGTCCTAACCAGGTAGGGAGCCAAGATATTTTTATATGTCTTAAAGTACTCATTGGTAAGGCCAGATCCAGGGGATTTATGGGCTTTAAGCATCGATATGGCCTTGAGAATTTCGTCCTCAAATATGAGTACTGGAATACTTTGTAGTTCGGTATGGGAAATGGAGGGCAAGTCCAATTGAGCTAGGAAACTTTTAATTTGATCAATATGGGGTTGGACAGTAAGGGGATCGTTCTTTAAGTTGTAAAGTGACATGTAGTATTCAGCCAAGATATTGGCTACCCCTTTTGAGTGTTGTATATAAATGGAATCCTTGATTTTGCACTTTGTGATTTAAGTTGTTTGGCCACTAGCGACCCTGGTTTGTTGCCCCTCCAAAAATGACATTTTAAATTTCTGTAGTAAGTTTTCCTGTATTGACAGCAAAATCGGAGCATGGTCCGACCATTGCAGGCAACTCGATTTATGAGATCCTTATCTACAAGGAAGAAGTCAATATAAACCCTGTGTGAATTAGAATAAAAGGTATACTCACGGTCACTATAGTGATGAAATCTCCAGACATCAAAAAGG
Organism: Rhinoderma darwinii; assembly: GCF_050947455.1. Classification (NCBI taxonomy): domain Eukaryota; kingdom Metazoa; phylum Chordata; class Amphibia; order Anura; family Rhinodermatidae; genus Rhinoderma; species Rhinoderma darwinii. Next base: position 57,614,083 of record NC_134690.1, on the reverse strand, counting down.
TCATGTTTGTGCAAAGTAGTAGAAGCTGGAGTAGGTTCTTTGCAATGAACAACGGATGTAAAGTCCATGGTAGAGAAGAATCTGATTTGGAAGGCCTAGAAGCCTTGGAAGGGTTGCTTGAGGAATCAAGTAGAGCTCCAGGACTAGGTCAATTTACCAATCTTAAAACTAAAAGCAGGAGACTACCGCCATTGGGAGATTTTACAAATGTTGATCTGTTTGTTGATTTGGTGGGAGATGAGATAAAGGCTTTAGGTCAGGATGGGAGTGGAATGGACAACAATCTTTCTTGGTCTGAACGCGAAGCTCTGACCACTTTAGAAAAAAGACAAAACATTATTCTTAAAGCATCCGATAAGGGTGGTAATATTGTGGTTATGAGTAGAGAAGACTATAAGAAGATGTGTGAGGACATCTTGCTCAATCCTGACTGTTATACCATTTTCAAGGAGAACCCCACAGCACAATTCAAAAAGGAGCTTTTGGACATCTTGCGTGATGCCAAGAGTAGAGCTCTGATTAGTGCTAGTGAGTTCAACTTTCTGTTCCCACAATTCCCTACTATGGCATGTTTTTATAGCCTGCCCAAAATTCATAAGGGGTACCCTCCCCTACTTGGCAGACCTATTGTATCAGGTATCAATAATCTAACCCAGAATGTGAGCACATATATAGATGTAGTGTTGCGTCCCTTTGTGTTAAGTCTTACATCTTATGTGCATGACACCATGGATGTATTAAAACAAATTGATGGTATTACGCTGGAACAGAACACATTGTTGGCTAGCCTTGATGTAGAGGCATTGTATTCCTCTATTCCGCATGGGCTTGGTTGTGAAGCAGTGGAATATTTTCTTAAATCTCGAGGCACTCAATATGTGGCTCACAATCAGCTTGTGTTGCAAATGTTACATTTCGCTGGGTTGCCGGTGGCTGCAAAGGCGATCAGAGGGCTAATACTTACCTCCCGGTCTGCTAGTAACGGAATCCTCCTATGCCTCATCGTTGTCGGTGCCCAGGAGGCTTCCGGTACCATCGGCAAGATGGCGCCGGCTCAGCTTCCGGCTCAGAAGCTGAGCCGGCATCATCAGCAATGGGTGTCCGCTGTATGTTACAGCGGACACCCCGATCTATCGTCAGGAACCGGAGCTAGCTCCGATTCCTGCCATTAACCCCTTCAATGCAGCGATTCAATGCAATCGCTGCATCAAAGTGGTTTGTATGAAATCGCCAGCCCTGCCATGCGATGGCAAGGCTGGCGACTGTTACTATGGCAACAGGATGCCTAACAATGGCTTCCTATCTGCCATTACGGAGCCTGATCGGCTTGCTGTCAGTGAGCAACTACATAGGTAGTGCAATGTATTATAACATCAAACAAACAGTTGGACCTTCAAGTCCCCTAGTGGGACTAAAGAAAAGTGTAAAAAAAAGTGTAAAAAGTTGTAAAAAATACAATAAAAGTTTCAAATAATAACACAAAACACAATCGCCCTGTTTACCTTAACACGTCATTTATTATTGAACAAAATAATAAAGCCATACATATTTGGTATCGCTGCGACCGTAACGACCTTAACTATAAAAATATTATGTTATTTATTCCACACAGTGAACACCGTAAAAAAAACTAAAACATACTGACATAATTGCTATTTTTTGGTCACTTTGTCTTCCAAAAATCTAAATAAAAAGTGATCAAAAAGTCGCATGTACCCAAAAATGGTGTCTATAAAAACTATAACTCGTCTCGCTAAAAACAAGCCCTCATACAGCTCCGTCGACGAAAAATTAAAACCGTTATGGCTCTCACAACTTGGCGACAGAAAAAATCCATTCTCTTTACAAAAGTTATTTTATTGTGCAAAAAGTTGTAAAACATAAAAAGTGCTATAAATTAGGTATCACCGGAATCTGACTGACCCGCAGAATAAAGGTAACATGTAATTTATAACGCATGGTGAACGCTGTATAAAAATAATTAAAAAAATTGATCAAAAAGTCACATGTACTCCAAAATTGTACCAATAAAAACTACAGCTCGTCCCACAAAAAAAAACAGCCGTCATACCACTACGTCTATGAAAAAATACAATTAGTTAAGGCTCCAATAAGCCAGGAAATAAAAATATGTAGTTGTGCCGGCCCAAGGGGAACATTTCTTCTGTTTCAAGTGGCGAATTATCAAGGCCCCTAAAATTAGGGAACCAGGAAGGGAAGGGCCCAAACATATCTGCTGGAAGCGAGGGTGTCCGTATTATACTAGGACAACACTTCCCAGCAAAATTCCTCTAACTGCAAAGATCCCGAGTGTGGACCAAAAGGGGAATAAGTAAAGACCATTTATTAGTGCGACACCGGTCTGTGCAGAAAGGATTGTGTCACAGCGTAACAAATATCTATGGATCATTTTATTGCTTTTTTTTTACCCCACTATTAAACAACCTGACTATGCCCCTTATATACTCCGCCCGGCTTACATGTACCCCCACATTATAAACGGAAACACCAGTAAGACTCCAAACAAAACTACTACAAGCAAAATCCACGCTCCAAAAGCCAAATGGCGCTAAATCCCTTTTGAACCCTACAGTGTGCCCAAACAGCAGTTTACTTCCACATATATGGCATCGGCATACCCGGGAGAACCCTTTTAACAATTTTTGGGGTGTGTGTCTCCAGTGGCACAAGCTGGGTGCCACATATTGGCATATCTATGGAAAAAAAATTGCACACCAATTTCTGCCAATCACCTGTGGGGTTAATATGCACATTACACCCCTAGGTGAATACCTTGAGGGGTGTAGTTTCCAAAATGGGGTCACTTCTGGGGGGATCCATAGTTTTGGTCCCACAGAGACTTTGCAAATGCGACATAGCGCCCAGAAACCAATCCAGCAAAATCTGTACTCCAAAAGCCAAATGGCGCTCCTTCCCTTCCGAGCCGTACTCTGTGCCCAAACAGCAGTTTCTGACCACATATGTGGTATTGCCGTACACAGGAGAAGTTGCTTTACAAGTGTTGGGGGGCTTTTTTTTATTTATTTGTTGAGAAAATGAAACATTTTCAGCTAAAATTACGTCTCATTGAAGAAAAAGGATTTTTTTTATTTTCACTGCCCAATTCTAATAAAATCTATGAAACATCTGTGGGGTCAAAATGCTCACTACACCCCTAGATGAATTCCTCAAGGGGTGTAGTTTCGTGAATCGAGCCACTTTTGGGGAGTTTCCACTGTACTGGTACCTTAGGAGCTTTGCAAAAGTGACATGGTGTCAAGAAACCAATCCAGCAAAATCTGTGCTCCAAAAGTCAAATGGCGCTCCTTCTCTTCTGATCCTTGCCGTGTGCCCAAACAGCAGTTTATGACCACAAATGGGGTATTGCCGTACTCCAGAGAAGTTGCTTTACAAATGTTTTGGATCTTTTATTCCTTTATTTGTTAAGAAAATGAAAAATTTTGAGCTAAAACTACGTCTTATTGGAAAAAAAGGATTTTTTTTATCTTCACTGCCCAAATCTAATAAAATCTATGAAACCCCTGTGGGTTCAAAATGCTCACTACACCCCTAGATGGATTCTTCAAGGGGTGTAGTTTCCTAAATGGAGTCACTTTTTTTGTGGATTCACTGTTTTGGTCCCTTAGGGGCTTTGCAAATGCAATGTGGTCTCCGCAAACCATTCCTGCTAAATTTGAGCTCCAAAAGCCAAATGGCGCTCTTTCCCTTCTAAGCCCTACCGTGTGTCCAAACAGCCGTTTATGACCACATGTGGGGTATCGTTTTACTCGGGAGAAATTGCTTTACAAACGTAGTTGTGCATTTTCTCCTTTTAGTCCTTGTGGAAATTAGAAAAAATTAGCTAAACCTACATTTTCTTTGAAAGAATGTCGATTTTCATTTTCACGGCCTACTTCCAATAATTTCTGCAAAAAACCTGCGGGGTCAAAATGCTCACTATACCCCTAGATAATTTCCTCAAGGGGTATAGTTTACAAAATGTGGTCACTTTTGGAGGATTTCCACTGTTTTGGCGCCGCAAGAGCCTTTCAGACCCGACATGGTGCCTAAAATATTTTCTAATAAAAAGAAGGCCCCAAAATCCTCTAGGTGTTCCTTTGTTTCTGAGGCCTGTGCTTCAATCAATAAGTGCACTAGGGCCACATGTGGGGTATTTCTAAAAACTGCAGAATCTGGGCAATAGATATTGAGTTGTATTTCTCTGGTAAAACTTTCCGTGTTAGAAAAAAAATAGATGAAAAATGAATTTCTGCAAAAAAAAAAAGAAATGTGAAAATTTCACATCTACTTTGCCTTAATTTCTGTGAAACATCTAAAGGGTTAAGAAACTTTCTAAATGCTATTTTGAATACTTTGAGGGGTGACGTTTTTAAAATGGGGTGACTTATCGATGGTTTCTAATATATAAGGCCCTAAAATCCACTTCACAACTGAACTGGTCCCTGTAAAAATAGCCTTTTGAAATTTTTTTGAAAATATGAGAAATTGCTGCTAAAGTTCTAAGCCTTGTAATGTCATAGAAAAATAAAAGGATGTTCTAAAAACAATGCCAATCTAAAGTAGACATATGGGTGATGTTAATTAGCAACAATTTTGTGTGGTACAACTGCAAAGGGGAGACATTTCCTCAACCTGTTGCAGGAAAATTTTATGGGCCAGTTTGTGGAAGACCCGACTAGAGGTGAAGCTCTGTTGGATCTGGTCATTTCTAATAATGCAGATCTTGTTGGGAATGTCAATGTTCGTGAAAACCTCGGTAACAGTGATCACAATATAGTTACATTTTACCTATACTGTAAAAAACAAACGCAGGCTGGGAGGGCAAAAACATTTAATTTTAAGAAAGCCAATTTCCCCAGGATGAGGGCTGCAATTCAGGATATGGACTGGGAAGAACTAATGTCAAATAATGGAACAAATGATAAATGGGAGATTTTCAAATCTACTTTGAGTTATTATAGTGCAAAATTTATTCCTACAGGTAATAAGTATAAACGACTCAAATTAAACCCCACATGGCTTACACCTTCTGTGAAAGGGGCAATACATGACAAAAAAAGGGCATTTAAAAAATACAAATCTGAGGGTACAGCTGTAGCCTTTGTAAAATATAAAGAGCTTAATAAAATCTGTAAAAATGTAATAAAATTAGCAAAAATACAAAATGAAAGGCAGGTGGCCAAGGATAGTAAAACAAATCCTAAAAAATTCTTCAAGCATATAAATGCAAAAAAGCCAAGGTCTGAACATGTAGGACCCCTACATAATGGTAATGGGGAGTTGATCACAGGGGATCAAGAGAAGGCAGAGTTACTAAATGGGTTCTTTAGCTCTGTATATACAACTGAAGAAAGAGCAGCTGATGTAGCCGGTGCCAGTGCTGTTAATATATCGGCTGATATACTGAATTGGATGAATGTAGAGATGGTCCAAGCTAAATTAAATAAAATAAATGTGCACAAGGCTCCGGGACCAGATGGGTTACACCCTAGAATTCTTAAAGAGCTTAGTTCAGTTATTTCTGTCCCCCTTTTCATAATATTCAGAGAATCTCTAGTGACTGGTATAGTGCCAAGGGACTGGCGCAGGGCAAATGTGGTGCCTATTTTCAAAAAGGGCTCTAGGTCTTCCCCGGGTAATTATAGACCAGTAAGCTTAACATCCATCGTGGGGAAAATGTTTGAGGGGCTATTGAGGGACTATATACAGGATTATGTGACAATAAATAGCATTATAAGTGACAGCCAGCATGGTTTTACTAAGGACAGAAGTTGTCAAACTAACCTAATCTGTTTTTATGAAGAGGTAAGCAGAAGTCTAGACAGAGGGGCCGCTGTGGATTTAGTGTTTTTGGACTTTGCAAAGGCATTTGACACTGTCCCCCATAGACGCCTAATGGGTAAATTACGGACTATAGGTTTAGAAAATATAGTTTGTAATTGGATTGAGAATTGGCTCAAGGACCGTATCCAGAGAGTTGTGGTCAATGATTCCTTCTCTGAATGGTCACCGGTTATAAGTGGTGTACCCCAGGGTTCAGTGCTGGGACCACTATTATTCAACTTATTTATTAATGATATAGAGGATGGGATTAATAGCACTATTTCTATTTTTGCAGATGACACCAAGCTATGTAATATAGTTCAGACTATGGAAGATGTTTGTGAATTGCAGGCAGATTTAAACAAACTAGGTGTTTGGGCGTCCACTTGGCAAATGAAGTTTAATGTAGATAAATGTAAAGTTATGCATCTGGGTACCAACAACCTGCATGCATCATATGTCCTAGGGGGAGCTACACCGGCGGATTCACTTGTTGAGAAGGATCTGGGTGTTCTTGTAAATCATAAACTCAATAACAGCATGCAGTGTCAATCAGCTGCTTCAAAGGCCAGCAAGATATTGTCGTGTATTAAAAGAGGCATGGACTCGCGGGACAGAGATGTAATATTGCCACTTTACAAAGCATTAGTGAGGCCCCATCTAGAATATGCAGTTCAGTTCTGGGCTCCAGTTCATAGAAAGGATGCCCTGGAGTTGGAAAAAATACAAAGAAGAGCAACGAAGCTAATAAGGGGCATGGAGAATTTAAGTTATGAGGAAAGATTGAAAGAATTAAACCTATTTAGCCTTGAAAAAAGACGACTAAGGGGGGACATGATTAACTTATATAAATATATTAATGGCACATACAAAAAATATGGTGATATCCTGTTCCTTGTAAAACCCCCTCAAAAAACAAGGGGGCACTCCCTCCGTCTGGAGAAAAAAAGGTTCAAGCTGCAGAGGCGACAAGGCTTCTTTACAGTAAGAACGGTGAATTTATGGAATAGCCTACCGCAGGAGCTGGTCACAGCAGGGACAGTAGATGGCTTTAAAAAAGGGTTAGATAATTTCCTAGAACAAAAAAATATTAGCTCCTATGTGTAGAAATTTTTCCTTCCCTTTTCCCTTCCCTTGGTTGGACTTGATGGACATGTGTCTTTTTTCAGCCGTACTAACTATGTAACTATGTAACTATGTAACTATCTGTCTTACAAGCAGATACATATAAATTTAGAAAAATGTTAATTTTTGCAATTTTTCGCTAAATTTTGGTGTTTTTCACAATTAAATACTTAATGTATCGAGCAAATTTTGCCAGTAACATAAAGTCCAATGTGTCACGATAAAACAATCTCAGAATCGCTTGGATAGGTCAAAGCATTCCGAAGTTATTACCACATAAATTTAAACATGTCAGATTTGAAAAAATTAGCTGTGTCCTGAAGGCCAAAACAGGCTGTGTCCTTAAAGGGAATGTGTTGCCAGAAAAACATGTTTTTTTTTTAAAAAATTAAACATTTAGTGTGTGGGTGATTAAACATTGTTCAAATTTTTTTTATTTTTTTTGCACGAGTCTGGAAATATTATAAATTATTTCTAATTTATAATACTACCCAATTTTTGGCCACTAGATGGAGCTGTTCCCAAAGTTGCAGCATTGCAACATTGGGTTAAAAGCCCTCGCTCTAGTGAGCTCTCAGCATTCCCCCCTCCTTTATCCTGGCTAGTGCCGGGATAAACGAGGGGTTTGAACGGTGTAACCTCCTACACTGTGTGTCGCCATTTTTTGAGCTAACCCACAGTGTAGTAGGTTAACATACAGTAGTAAACACACACAAACACAAACATACATTGAGATCTCTTACCTGCTCCTGCCGCCGCGGCTCCCTCCGGCCCGTCCGCTCTGTTTGCTGCCGCTGGTGCAAGTGCACAAATCCGGAAGCCGCGACCGGAAGTAGTAATATTACTGTCCGGCCGCGACTTCCGGTCCACAGGAAAATGGCGCCGGACGGCGCCAATTTCGAATAGGACTGTGTGGGAGCGGCGCATGCGCAGTTCCCACACAGACGCCGTACACTGCAGTCAATGGGACGGGAGCCGTTCGCAGTCCCTATGGGACTGTGGCTGCCGTATTCCATGTCTGTATGTGTCGTTAATCGACACACACAGAAATGGAACAAAAAATGGCAGCCCCCATAGGGAAGAAAAAGTGTAAAAATAAGAAAAAGTAAAACACAAACACACAAATGAATATAAACGTTTTTAATAAAGCACTAACATCTTTAACATATAAAAAAATAATTTGTGATGACACTGTTCCTTTAAGGGGTTAAAGGGAAGGTGTCATGATTTTTTTTTTTTATTATATTGCTTTTAATATAATATTAACAAAAATTGTATTTAATTGTGTTCTCATTTTTTACTTTTTAATGTATTTTTACTTTTACTTCTCTATGGGGGCTGCCATTTTTTTTTTTTTAATCTCTGTATGTGTCGATTAACGACACATACAGAGATGGAATACGGCACATACATCCCCATAGAGAATGCGAACTGGAGCCGTTCCATTCTTAGAAGCGTACGCCATCTGTGTGAGAACGGCGCATGCGCCGCTCCCACACAGACCAGAATGGAGCTCGTTCGTAGAGCGAAATCCGGCGCCATTTTCATGTGGACTGGAAGCCGCTGCCAGACAGTAAGATGACAACTTCCGGCCGTGGCTTCCGGCCATATGTTCAATGAAGCGAAGGCGCAAGGAATAGGAGCGTAGACCAGCGGAGGCAGCGGCGGCATGAGCAGGTAATTTATGTTCGTGTCTGTGATGTGTGTATTATGTTCGTGTATGTTCGTTTTATACTGTCTGCTGAGCCCTGTATCTAATCTTCCTACGCTGTGCAGTCACTCAGAAAAAGGCGGCACACAGTGTAGGAGGTTTGAAGACATTCAAACCCCTCCTTCTCCTGGCACTAGCCTGAAGAAGGGAGGGGGAATTGTGTGAGGACACTAGAGAAGAGTGTGTCCACCCCAAATTTGCAGCATAAATCAATGAGGTTGCTTTACCACAGTGACCATGCTGCAATTTTGGGAACTGCTCCCTCTAGTGGCCAGTACATGGAAACGTTATAAATTAGAATCTAATTTATAATATTTCCTGACTTGTGAAATAATAAAAAAAATTTAAACAATGTGTAATCACTTATATACTAATTGTTTAACTGAACAAAAATTATAATTTCTAGCGACACATTCCCTTTAACATTGTGGGATACAATCTTAAAGACCATTTTCAGAATGTGAGAATTGCGTAGACCCAGCCAAACAGTCAGCCATTAAGAAAATGAGAGTCTCCATATCAGCAACAGCATGAGATACATGAATAGAATAACAGCTTATTCTAGAAGCGAGGTAAAATAATATCCAGAGACAAGTATTGAACCAAATACAACCAAAACAACAAAGCATTGAAAAGTCTCTGGTAATCTGGTCACGTCCAAGCCAAGAAACCCCAAATACAGAGTTAGATTCTGAGTTGGGGGTCCAGGTAAAACATACCAGGAAATAAAAGAAGATAACATGGCGTTCACGGCACTTATCTTCATGCCCATTTGAAATCCTAAGGAGAAAGAAACCTTAGATTATAGAGTTCTCACCCTCATTGGAACTTGGACGTTGAACCTAGAGATGATCGTATGGTCAAGTCGTTTTCTTTTTACTGTGTGACACAGTTCCCCAGTCCATAGGTAGAGTAGATGGGAATGTCCCAGATCCTCGTGGCGGGGAGTCAGAAGATATCGGTACGTCCCATTCTTTGCAGAGAAGTGCCGCGTCTTCTGGAGAATTAGCTACTGTCACGAAGGGTCTGTGGACCCACTGGGGCGTACCGCCTTTGCGGTAAGGCAGCTGGCCAACAGGGCGCAGGTGAATGTCTATAGTTCGTATAGGTACCTGTGGCAGCTCAGACAGCAGCACGGCAGGCTTGGCTAGGACTAGGCAGCAGGTAGACGTCAGGCGAGGTGAAGCAGGTCAGACGTGGTATACAGCACGACACGACTTTGGCACAGCACAGTGCTCGACCAGGATGGTATGGAATGCAAGAAACAGGAACTGGAACAGGTACAGGAACAGGAAACACACTAGGAGGCCATCACATAGACAAACTATGAAACATCAAGAACGCTCAGGCATAGAAGCAGGGGACTGGACCACTCTTATAGTCCAGGGTACTCAAGTGTCAAAGTTCATCAAAAGTCCGGAACGTGCACTGCCCCTTTAAGAGCGGGCATGAGCTTGCGCGCACTCCGTACGAGATCCGGCTGAGGTGAGTGGAAGCGAGCGCGGGCGTCTCCTGAAAAGGAGGCTGGGGCCAGCGCTTGCCGACTCGTGGCTGCGGCTGTCAGGAGGGGATTGGAGCTGAGAGCCCACAGACATTATAGCTACAATCTTGGAACCATTTTTGGATATGACAAGCTTGACCGGGAAGCCCCATTTTTCCTTGACCTCTAAGAACCTTGGTGCTGTGAGCAAATACCCTCCTTCTGGCTAGGATCTACGCGAGAAGCTTCCACCAATCTTTCTTTTATGTGAAAGAAATGGATGCGTACTATGACATCTCTGGGAACAGAGGACAGCAAACTCTTCGGTTTAGGTAAGCGATGGGCCCTGTCAATGGAGAAGCCGACAGGGAGCAGGCTAGTGAAAAAGTCCACCATAAAGTCTGTAAGTTGGTTTGCCTAGACAAATCGAGGAATACCCCTGAACCTCAGATTGTTCCTCCCGGAACGGTTCTCAATAATAGCAAGTTTAGCTTTAAGAGAAGCAATGTCCTGTTCCATAGCAGTAGATACATCCACAATTTCATTGTGGGCTGCAGTCAGTTCAGACATTTTATGCTCTATGTGCGAGGTACGGTCTCCTATTGATGTAACCTGCACTTGTAGTTTCCCCATTGCCTTCAACAGATCATTGTTAACCGATTTATGCAAGTTAGCCAGCAGGATTCTAATAGTGGCTACTGTCACTGGGGATTCTGGAAGAAGAGGTATAGGGGATATCATCGGAGGGGTTGGAGGAAGATTTGAGCATATGTCCCACGCAATAGGACAAGCAGGAGACAGGAGAAGTTACTTTATCTACCTGAGCACATGTTCTGCCACTTGCAATGGAGTCCTCAGGAATCAGATCGTCTGTCGGAGTATTAGGCATCTACGGAGAGGCAGGAGCACTGCAAGATGATTCCAGGGAGAGCAAAGGTTCAGATAAGAGGAGATCCCCCTCGAGTGGCGAGACCTCTTGATGCGGTTGCAGGAAAGAGTCAGCCGTTCGTCCTACAGCTTGGCGCGCGGCGCTATGTTGAGAGGATTCAGAAGCCGGGAAAAACTTTTTTAATTTCAAAGTGCTTTTATTTTTCCTTCCTCCCACCATGCTGTGATGGGACACAAGTACATCAAGGGTAGTGCCGCTATTTTTTCCATTCAGGCAAGAGCTTGTGGATCACACGTCCGGCTTCATGCACTGCTAGCAATGCCCCCCTAAAATATACTGTTTATTTGTGATCGTCATTGTCTACTCTAATTTTTGCTATATTACATGTCTATTTTAGTGTAATTGGGTCAGGTAAAGCATTACGACAATGATTGGCTGGGGGAGCGTTTTTTTTATGATGGGGCAATTTATGTGTAATTTTTAGCTAATTTTTTTCATTTTACATTTTTATTACTATGACCTGACTTTTTCACTGCAACTTACGTGCACATCCGCCCTGTCACTGCCTGTATACTATACACAACGTTCATTGAGCGCTGAGTACAGAAAAGACAAAAGCAGTGTAAAACCACTCCTGTCTGCCTGCACTTCATGGTCCATGGCAGCAAGCTTAAAGTGTACCTATACTTTCATAAAACTTTTGACATGTCATAGTGATCCGAGCATTGAGACCCCTACTAATCGCTAAAATTAAGCTCTTAAGTGAGCACTGTGCCACTTAGTTTCTGATCGACTCTACTCAGCTTTCCTCGGAAAGCCAAGCGAATGGTGTATGGGCTTAAAGGAAAGCCGAGCAGAGCTGATCAGAAACTAAGTGGGACAGTGCTCACTTGAGCTCTTATGTCGTTTCATTTTAGCAAACGGTGGGCATCTCAGTGCATGGACCCCCACTGACCCACGCCACATATATACAGTGGACAGTTGTCAACCGGTTAAAGTCACTGAGCTCCTCAGTGTGACACATTGTGACACATTGTCTTATGCACCTATTTGCAATGAGTGTAGCACCAGAACTCAATAATTTGCAGGGGTGTTTAGATACTTTTGCCATACATTAGTGTATACAAGTGTGCATGATTCTGCATGCTGTATGAAAGATACAACTATGTTAGACTATAATCATACTGTTTCAATTAGCACAGTCATGAAATCTAGGTAGACAAGCTCAGAATGCAAGAAGAATTATTTGCACTCTGTCAGCTAATAGTTTTGAACTTTTCTAAATGACTTTTATTGACTTGCATATCATAGTGATTCTTAGGATAATTGCAAGATTTTAGTTGGATGGTAAAAAACCCACAAATGATCTCAGCTGTATAAATATTATGCAATGCTCCCGCTAAAAGGCCCCTATACGACCCAGGTCCCTGCCACTGTGGTTTCATAAGGGTGCAACCCGTTTACTTTAAACCGGCCTCATAAGCAAGCCTGTCCCTGCTGTGCTCTACTAATACTATACGCACATCCATCACGGGTGTCAGTGTCACGGGTTACATACCAAATTGTGTGTTCCTCATGGAACATTGAGAAATATGCTCAGCGCCATTGTCAGCCTTAGAATACTTTGAAGCACGGGAAGATTATGGATGGAACACCATATGTTTCCTACCATATGTCTAGGCTGTTAGTAGTATACGTATATATTAACCAAGATGATAATTAAAATGAATACATCAACTCTATAGTAAAATGGGTCTAAGTAAAGCAAGTTTTTCACTGCAAACTTCAGAGTGGCTGATGTATCAGAGTCAGGTAAGATTTTTACAAGAAGTATTTAGTTCATTAGGACTTAATGGTTACATAGACAGAAAGTACTGGATTAAAACAAGTAAAGTGGCTAAGAAAATGTGATTTAATAAATGCATAATGAAAATCAGGGCCTGGTTGCTATTATTGTACCCATCTCTCAAGTTATGATATTAATTGGTTCAGGGACGACCATCATAACTTGAAAAACGTAAGACCATAATTTCAGGGAAAAACTAGTGAACGAGATAATTTAGATAAAGCAAGTCCTTACATATAAAAATAGAGGCTGGAAGATGGGAAATCACAGATGACAAGAGCTTCTTCAGTGTCCTGTGCATTACATACAGAGTACCAGAAAAATAAAATGGAGCCCCCTCACCTGGTGTCCAAAAGAGAAGCTTGTTCTGTCACAGGTAAAATATAGTATAGTACATCATCTGTTAAAGGAAGGAATTCAAAAAGACTGGTGTACAATGCACCAGTCTAAATAGAAAGAAAGTTAAAGCAAGAAGCGACACATTGATTACAATTATGGGGCAACAACCGCGTCCGTGCACCATTCATTCCCCCCTTCTTATCAGCCATAAAATAAAAAAGAGTAAGGGTATGTTCACACGTAGTCAACCAAAACGTCTGAAAATCCAGAGCTGTTTTCAAGGGAAAACAGACCCTGCTTTTCAGACGTTTTTTTACCAACTCGCATTTTTACCAACTAATTTTTTTACCAACTCGTTTTTGGAGCTGTTTTCATTGGAGTCTATGAGAAAACAGCTCCAAAAACGTCTGAAAGAAGTGTCCTGCACTTCTTTTGACGAGGCTGTATTTTTACGCGTTGTCGTTTGACAGCTGTCAAACGACGACGCGTAAATAACAGGTCGTCTGCACAGTACGTCGGCAAACCCATTCAAATGAATGGGCAGATGTTTGCCGACGTATTGGAGCCCTATTTTCAGACGTAAAACGAGGCATAATATGCCTCGTATACATCTGAAATTTGGCCGTGTGAACATACCCTTATAGTCACCTCACATCTCTTTTCCACTCCGGGTCCCCTCAGCCTCCCCCATCAGCATGTTGCGGCTCATACAAAGTCTTGACACGATGGGACCCGGAGGGGAGAAGAGCGGTGAAATGAGCATTTTTTTTTCTTTTATTCAATTATCCAATTGGGGGTGGCGGGAATTAGTCTGATTTAGGAGCCGCAAGGTATGGGGCCTGGTACGGGCCTCTGCCTTGCTACGCCCCCAAAGAGTGAAATCTAAATCAGCTAGTGGCCGCTGTGGCCTCGCTTCCTTTTGCGAAGCAGACCTGTTTAACCCCTTTAGGACAAATCCTGTTTTGGCCTTGTGGACACAGATGATTTTTTCAAATCTGACATGTGTCACTTTATGTGGTAATAACTCCGGAAAGCTTTTACCTATCCAAGCGATTCTAAGATTGTTTTCTCGTGACATATTGTACTTTATGTTAGTAAAAAAAATTGGTTGATAAATTCAATATTTATTTGTGAAAAACTTAACATTTTAGCAAAAATTAGAATTTTTCTAAATTTAAATGTATTTGCTTGTAAAACAGATAGTAATACCACACAAAATAGTTACTAGTTATCATCCCCCATATGTCTACTTTATGTTTGCATAATTTTTTTTCACATACTTTTATTTTTCTAGGACGTTACGAGGCTTAGAACTTTAGCAGCAATTTCTCATATTTTCAATAAAATTTCAATAGGCCATTTTTTCACGGACCAGTTCAGTTCTGAAGTGGCTTTGAAGGCCTTATATATTAGAAAGTCCCCATAAATCACCCCATTTTGAAAACTGCAGCCCTCAAGGTATTCAAAACCACATTAGGAAAGTATTTTAACCCTTTAGGCGTTTCACAGGAATTAAGGCAATGTAGAGGTGACATTTACAAATTTTATTTTTTTTTGCCGAAATTAATTTGTAATAAAAAAAAAATGTGTAACACAGAAGGTTTTACCAGGGAAACGCAACTCAATATTTATTGCCCAGATTCTGCAGATTTTAGAAATATCCAACATGTGGCCCTAGTATCCAAATGGACTGAAACACAGGCTGCAGAAGCAAAAGAGCACCTAGTGGATTTTGGGGCCTCCTTTTTTTAGGAATATATTTAAGACACCATGTCAGGTTTGAGGAGGTCTTGTGGTACCTAAACAGTCGAAACCCCCAAAAAGTGACCCCATTTTGGAAACTACACCTCTCAAGGCATTTTTCTAGGGGTATAGTTAGCATTTTGACCCCACAGTTTTTTTGCAGAATTTAGTGGAATTAGTCTGTGAAGATGAAAATCAACTATTTTTCTGTGGAAACATAGAATTTTTTCATTTTTACAAGGAATAAAGGAGAAAAAGCCGCCCAACATTTGTAAAGCAATTTCTCCCGATTACGGCAATACCCCATATGTGGTCGGAAACTGATGTTTGGACCCACAGCAGGGCTCAGGAGGGAAGGAGCGCCTTTTGGATTTTGGAGAGCAGATTTTGCTGGAATGGTTTTCAGTGCCATGTCGGGTTTGCAACGCCCCGGAGGGACCAAAACAGTGGAAACCCCCCAAAAGTGACCCTATTTTGGAATCTCCACCCCTCAAGGAATTTTTCTAGGGGTATAGTGAGCATTTTGGCCCCTCAGGATCTTTTTTAGAGCTAAGGTGACCAAAAAACAGCGATTTTGGCGCTTTACATTCTTTATTTATTACAGCGTTCACCATGCGCAATAAATTCAGTTTTCATTTATTCTGACGGTCGGTACGATTACGCCGATACCATATGTGTATAGCTTTTTTTAAGTTTTGCAGCGATTGCACAATAAAATTAAATTTCTATAAAATAATTTATTTTCTGAGACACGCTATTCTGAGCCGTAACTTTTTTATTTTTTCGTCAAAAAAGCTGTGTGAGGTCTTGTTTTTTGCGGGACGGGTTGTAGTTTTTATTGGTACCATTTTGGGGTAAATGCGACTTTTTGATCACTTTTTATTCTATATCTTGCGAGGGGTGGTGACCAAAAAATAGTGATGCTGACAGTTTTCCATTTATTTTGTTTGCGGCGTTCACCGTGCGGAAAAATTAACATTATAGTTTCATCGTTTGGGTCGTTACGAACACGGTGATACCAAATATGTGTACTTTTTTTTAACGTTTTCATTTTTTCCCTATAATAAATTACTTATTATAGGAAAACAAAACCTTTTATTTTTACACTTTTATTAACTTGTTTTTACTTTTGACACTTTATATTTTTGTTTATTAACTTTTTTTTTACTTTTTACACTTTATCTTTTTGACCTGCAGCTCTGATCGCTGCTAGAATACATTACACTACCTAGGTAGTGTAACGTATTCCAACTGTCAGTGTGACGTCACAGTCACTCTGACAGTTGGTCTACGAGGATCAGCAGAGGCTGATCCTCATAGGCTGACATACATGGCAGACCCGGGGGCCGTTGTCTGGCCCCTGGGTGCTATCACAAGCATCAGAAGCCCCCACGATTGCGCGGGGGCTGCTGATGTGGTACAAACCCGCTACATGCGGAGATTGCAATCTAGCCCCGCATGTAACGGGTTAAATGCCTAAATCAGCGGCGATGAGGCGCTGATCGGCAACACTGGAGTGTCAGCTGTCGGGGACAGCTGATCTCCAAGTTCCCGATGCACACCTTGTCGCCGACAGTGTGCATCGGGAACGACACAGTGACTTACTGTCAGTCTGACAGGAAGCCTATCAGGACCAGCCGAAGGCTGGTCCTGATGGGCTTCCGTCCATGGCAGACCCGGAAGCCATTGTTTGGCTTCCGTTCGCCATACTAACTATCGTCAGAACCCGCGATTTCGGACCGGGGTCTGCCGATATGCTAGAAACCCCTAAAATTTGGCGATTGCAACCGATCGCTGAATTTAAGGGGTTAATTCGCCGAACTCAGCGGCAAAGGACCGCTGGCTGGCAGGAGGGGAGTGTCAGCTGTTGGCGACAGCTGACCTCCCGGTTCCCGGTGCACACTGTCGCCGACAGTGTGCACCGGGAAAAACTCAGTAACTGTACGTCCTCGTGCGGGAAGTAACCTCCCGCAACGACGGACAGTTACGTCCTCGTGCGGATAGGGGTTAAGAAATAAAAACAAGGCGCTCCATAGTGAAGAAACCTTTTGGCATGTTGAGAATAGACAGAGGGAGATAAAACTGCTCACCTGGGTGAGATGTGCTAATAACAGGCACAACTACGTACAGTGGCTTTAAGCGGTTGAGAACCAGCTGCAGCTTCTCCTTGGCCGGTTGTGCATAAAAGCATCCACAATAAGTAGCAAAGATAAGGTTAGAAAAACAAGGATATCTGGGCGCTGCTGGATGAAGGACATTGACTGGAATCGTTTAATTTTTTTTATTGTTTCATAGGAAATATAAACTAATAATAAAAAAAAAACACTTTTAAGCAGATTACAGTATATTTCCTTCATCCAGTAGCACCCAATGGCCTTGGTTTTCATCCTTAATTTATGCTCCTTTTGGGAAGGCACAAACAAATTCCACAAAAATCGTGAGGGTGGTGTAAAAACACTAAAAATTTTGACTTTTGTCCCTTTTACGACTTTTCTACGCCAGTAAACTGGCATATAAATGCTTGTAAATTCCCCCCCAAGACTTTGAATAGAGGCTAAACAGCCACTCAGTAATACAGCGCCCAATGATGGGCACTACTTTCTTCTAATGTGACTGGTAATTTTAAATATACAGTACCACTGAATTGTACATGCTGATTGGCTGACAACTGCATGCGCTGCCTGTGGCATCTAAAGTTGAATGTGGTTTTTAATTTCAATGGAGCCGAACGAACCATTGCAAGTTGAAAATATTGTAACCTGAGGTGTAAAAGATTTGCCTGACACAGCTTCTGTGTCGACGACTGTGGTTAATCACCCTGCATCTGTTCCTAGGTCTGCTAGAGTGACTCGATCTGCTACCACTCAGGCTGGTAGGCTGAGGAGTGGGAGAACCTATCGCAGCCTGGCCAGACGGTTCTAGCTCCCGCCCTTGGTCTACTTATACCTTCATTTGCTACTTGTCCTTTGCCTGTGATTCTCCTGTTTCCTGGCTCTGCTGAGATTGATCTGTCCTTCTCCTCGGCCTTCCATCCTGAAACTAATGGCCAAATTGAGAGGACTAATCAGTCTCTAGAACAATATTTAAGGTGTTTTATCTCTGACTGCCAAGATGATTGGGTCTCCTTCATTCCCCTTGCCGAATTTTCCCTCAATAACCGGGTCAGTAACTCATCAGGGGTCTCCCCCTTCTTCTGTAATTTTGGATTTAATCCACGGTTCTCCTCTGTTTCCCCTGGTAGTTCTAACAATCCCGAGGTAGATGTCGTTCATCGGGAACTGTACACAGTCTGGGCCCAGGTTCAGAAGAAGCTTGAGGCGTCCCAGAGCATACAAAGGACTCAGGCAGATAGAAAACGTTCTGCTAACCCCTTGTTTGTGGTCGGATATCTGGTGTGGCTGTCTTCAAAAAATTTGCGCCTTAAAGTTCCGTCCCAAAAATTTGCTTCACGGTATATAGGGCCGTACAAGGTCATTGAGGTCCTTAACCCTGTCTCCTTCCAGCTGGAGTTGCCCCCGTCTTTTCAAATACACAACGTGTTCCATGCCTCCCTCCTGAAACGCTGCTCCCCGTCCTTGGCTACCTCAAGAAAACCTCTTGTCCCTGTTCTTACCCATGAAGGGGTGGAATTTGAGGTGGCCAAGATTATGGACAGCAGGATGGTCCAAGGCTCTCTCCAGTACCTGGTCCATTGGAGAGGATACGGGCCTGAGGAGAGTACTTGGGTACCCGCCCGGGATGTTCACGCCGGGTTATTGCTCAGGAAGTTCCACCTTATAAAAGGGGGGTACTGTAAAGGATTTGCCTGACACAGCTTCTGTGTCGACGCCAGTGGTTAATCAGCCTGCATCTGTCCCTAGGTCTGCTAGAGTGACTCGATCTGCTACCACTCAGGCTGGTAGGCTGAGGAGTGGGAGAGCCTATCGCAGCCTGGACAGACGGTTCTAGCTCCCGCCCTTGGTCTACTTATACCTTCATTTGCTGCTTGTCCTTTGCCTGTGATTCTTCTGTTTCCTGCTCTGCTGTTTCTGCTGTTACCATTGACCTCTGCTTAATATTGACTCTGGCTTGACTGACTATTCTCCTGCTCTGCATTTGTTACCACGTACACTCCTGGTTTGACTCAGCTCGTCCACTTCTTTGTTGCTCACGGTGTTGCCGTGGGCAACTGCCCCACTTCCCTTGCTTTTGTGTACCCTGTCTTGTTTTGTCTGTCGTGCACATATTCAGCGTAGGGACCGTCGTCCAGTTGTACGCCGTCGCCTAGGATGGGCTGTGCAAGTAGGCAGGGACTGAGTGGTGGGTAGATTAGGGCTCACCTGTCTGTCTCCCTATCCTGTCATTACATAATCACAGGCCCATTTACCTTTTCTACCCTGGTCCTTGACACACTATGGACCCCCTTGAGGCCCTGGCTCAGCAAATGGAGGGTCTCTCCCTACAGGTCCAAGACCTGGCTCAGAGGTGCAACCAGCGTGATGCTACCCAGGTAGTACCCTACACACCACCTCTTGAACCCCACCTCAAGTTGCCTGACCGGTTCTCAGGGGACTGGAAGACTTTTTTTTCCTTTCGGGAAAGTTGTACGCTCTATTTCCGTTTAAGGCCCCACTCCTCAGGTTCTGAGAGCCAGCGAGTGGGTATCATTATGTCCCGGCTCCAGGTTGGCCCCCAGGAATGGGCCTTCTCCTTAGCCCCTGGCGCCCCTGAACTCTCTTCTGTTGACCTTTTCTTTTCGGCTCTCGGACTCATCTATGACGAGACTGACAAGACTGCCTTTGCCGAGACTCAGCTGGTGACCTTACGTCAGGGTAAGAGACCTGTTGAGGAGTACTGTTCTGACTTTAGGAAGTGGTGTGTAGCTTCTCGGTGGAATGACCCAGCCTTGAGGTGCCAGTTTAGATTGGGTCTGTCGAACGCTTTGAAAGACCTGTTAGTTAGTTATCCCTCTTCGGACTCTCTAGATCAGGTTATGGCTTTAGCGGTACGTCTTGACCGACGTCTCAGGGAACAACGACTTGAACGTTTTTGTGCCTTCTCCTCTGGCTCCCCTATGATGGCTCCCGAGGCTTCGTTGCTCCGTTCTTCCACGGAAAACTCGGATGAACCGATGCAACTCGGGGCCTTCGTGTCTCCCCAACAACATAGAGAGTTCCGCAGGAAGAATGGTCTCTGCTTCTACTGTGGGGATGGCAAGCATCAAGTGAACGACTGTCCTAGGCGTAAGAATAAGCAGCCGGAAAACTTCCGCGCCTAAGAGACCATCGGGGAGGTCGCTTGGGCGCATAGGTATTTCCCGTATACATGAAACCTAATAAGACCTTGCTTCCCTTTCAGGCCTCTTTTTGTGGTAGGTCTGCCACCGGCAGTGCCTTCGTGGATTCAGGGTCTTCTGCTAATATTATGTCTGTGGAATTTGCTATGTCTCTAGCTATGCCATTGATTGATTTGCCTAAACCTGTCCCGGTAGTGGGTATCGACTCCACTCCACTTGCTAATGGTTATTTTTTTACGCAGCATACCCCTGTTTTTGAACTCATTGTGGGCTCCATTCATTTGGAGCAGTGTTCTGTGTTGGTGATGGTGCAACCGATTTGGTTTTAGGCCTTCCTTGGTTGCAGATGCATAACTCCACGTTTAACTGGAATACAGGGGATCTTACTAAATGGGGTAATGAATGCATGACGTCCTGTTTTTCTATTAATTTGGTTTCTCTCGCTGAGGAGGTGGACACTCTACCTGAGTTTATTCAGGATTTCGCTGATGTTTTTTCTAAAAAGGCTTCCAAAGAGTTACCTCCTCAAAGAGAGTACGATTGTGTTATCCATTTGGTACCAGGAGATAAGCTCCCTAAGGGTAGGATGTTTAATCTCTCTTGTCCCGAACGTGAAGCCATGAGAGAATATATCCAGGAAAGCCTGGCCAAGGGTTACATTCGCCCCTCTACTTCTCCGGTAGGTGCTGGCTTCTTCTTCGTAGGGAAGAAGGGTGGTGGTCTTAGGCCGTGCATCGATTACCGAAACTTGAATAAGGTCACTGTAAGGAACCAATATCCCCTTCCTCTAGTTCCTGATCTCTTCAATCAGGTTCAGGGGGCCCAATGGTTCCCTAAGTTTGATCTTCTGGGGGCGTATAACCTTATCCGAATCAGAGAAGGGGATGAGTGGAACACTGAGTTTAACACGCCTGAAGGCCATTTCGAATGACTCGTCATGCCCTTTGAGTTGTGTAATGCTCCCACGGTCTTCCAGAATTTCATAAATAAGAATTTAGGAGACTACCTGGGGGTATTTCTTGTAGTGTACCTTGATGATATACTTGTGTTTTCCAATGACTGGTCCTCCCACATTGAGCATGTCAGGAAGGTGCTCCAGGCCCTTCGGGAAAACAAACTCTTTGCTAAAACCGAAAAATGTGTGTTTGGGGTGCAGGAGATACCTTTTTTGGGTCAAATCCTCACTCTTAACGAATTCCGCATGGACCCTGCCAAGGTTCAGGTAGTGGCTGAATGGCTCCGACCTGCCTCCCTGAAGACCTTACAGTGCTTCCTGGGGTTTGCTAATTATTATAGGAGATTTATTGCTAACTTCTCGGTCATCGCTAAGCCTCTTACGGACCTTACTCACAAAGGTGCCGATCTCCTCCACTGGCCCCCGGAGGCGGTCCAGGCTTTTGAGGTCCTTAAGAGGTGCTTTATCTCTGCCCCAGTGCTGATTCAGCCTAACCAGATGGAGCCATTCATCGTGGAGGTTGATGCCTCCGAAGTGGGAGTGGGTGCTGTCTTGTCCCAGGGTACTAGGTCTCTCACCCATCTCCGTCCCTGTGCCTACTTCTCCAGGAAGATCTCCACCACTGAGAGTAACTATGACATTGACAACCGCCGAACTCTTAGCCATTAAATGGGCATTTGAAGAGTGATGCCACTTTCTGGAGGGGGCTAGGCACCAGGTAACGGTCCTTACCGACCAAAAGAATCTGGTTTTCCTAGAATCTGCCCGGAGGCTAAACCCGAGACAAGCTCGATGGGCGTTGTTTTTTACTAGATTCAATTTTGTGGTCACCTATAGGGCTGGGTCTAAAAATATTAAAGCTGATGCACTGTCGCGTAGCTTCATGGCCAGCCCTCCTCCGGAGGAGGATCCTGCTTGTGTTTTGCCCCCAGGTATAATCATATCCTCTATTGATTCTGACTTAGTCTCCGAAATTGCGGCTGATCATGTGTCAGCTCCCGAGAACCTTCCTGAGAACAAGCTGTTTGTTCCCCTGCAATTCCGGCCAAGGGTACTCAGGGAGAATCATGACTCTGCACTGTCTGGCCATCCAGGCATCCTGGGTGCCAAGCACCTAATTTCTAGAACCTATTGGTGGGCTGGGTTGCCTAAAGACGTTAAGGCCTATGTCGCCGCTTGTGAAATTTGTGCTAGGTCCAAGACTCCCAGGTCCCGACCAGCAGGCTTACTATGTTCTTTGCCCATTCCCCAGAGACCTTGGACCCATATCTCCATGGATTTTATCACCGATCTGCCTCCATCCCAAGGCAAGTCGGTGGTGTGGGTTGTAGTAGACCGCTTCAGTAAGATGTGCCACTTTGTGCCCCTCAAGAAACTACCCAATGCCAAGACGTTAGCTACCTTGTTCGTCAAACACATCCTGCGTCTCCATGGGGTTCCTGTCAATATTGTTTCTGACAGAGGGGTACAATTTGTTTCATTGTTTTGGAGAGCTTTTTGTAAAAAGTTGGAGATTTATTTGTCCTTCTCCTCTGCCTTCCATCCTGAAACTAATGGCCAAACTGAGAGGACTAATCAGTCTCTAGAACAATATTTAAGGTGTTTTATCTCTGACTGCCAAGATGATTGGGTCTCCTTCATTCCCCTTGCCAAATTTTCCCTCAATAACCGGGTCAGTAACTCGTCAGGGGTCTCCCCGTCCTTCTGTAATTTTGGATTTAATCCACGGTTCTCCTGCGTTTCCCCTGGTGGTTCTAACAATCCCGAGGTAGATGTCATTCTTTGGGAACTGTGCACAGTCTGGGCCCAGGTTCAGAAGAACCTTGAGGCGTCCCAGAGAATACAAAGACTCAGGCAGATAGAAAACGTTCTGCTAACCCCTTGTTTGTGGTCGGGGATCTGGTGTGGATGTCTTCAAAAAATGTGCGCCTTAAAGTTCCGTCCAAAATTTTGCTACCCGGTATATAGGGCCGTACAAGGTCATTGAGGTCCTTAAAGGACGGGTGTCGCGAAAACATTTTTTTTTATATATAATATTGCTTTTAGTATGTTATTAAAATACATTTTATTCATTAGTGTGTTTGTGTTTTACTTTTTTCTAACTTTTACTTCACTATGGGGGCTGCCATTTTGTTTTTCATCTCTGTATGTGTCGATTAACGACACATACAGAGATGTAATACGGCAGCTACAGTGCATAGGAGTCAATTAACGGGAGCCGTTCCATTGACTTTGCTCTCTGGCTCTGTACTGCGCAGACGCAGGTCAGAGTCACACAGAGCAGAGCAGCTGTTTGCAGGGAGAGAGCAGGCGCCATCTTGAAGACCAGCTGCACTGCAGGTAAGGTCTGTGTCTCTGCATGACCCAATCTCTATCTCACAGACCGCCGCTCTCGTGACCCCCGACTGCCCCCCCCCGACGGACCTGCCCCCTAGCGCCCCCCCGACGGGCCCCCCCTAACGCCCCCCCCGACAGGCCCCCCCTAACGGCCCCCCCCTTGTATGAAGGACACATGATGCAACTGTACTCGGAAAGCCCTGAACGATAAATCTCTAGTTGTGCTGAGACTGTTTGGGGATGTGACTAATGAACCTCTCAGTCTCAGCACAACTAGAGAGATTTATCGTTCAGGGGTCTGGGAAAGCTGGGTGACCACCATTGCCCCTCCTACTGGAGTGTGAGAGGTTCATTAGTCACATCCCCAAACACACTCCAGTAGGAGGGGTAATGGTGGTCACCCAGCTTTCCCAGACCTCTGAACGATAAACCTCTCTAATTGTGCTGAGACTGAGAGGCTCATTAGTCACATCCCCAAACAGTCTCAGAACAACTAGAGAGATTTACCGTTCAGGGGTCTGGGAAAGCTGGGTGACCACCATTACCCCTCCTACTTGAGTGTGAGAGGTTCATTAGTCACATCCCTAAACACACTCCAGTAGGAGGGGTAATGGTGGTCACCCAGCTTTCCCAGACGCAGATATAACCAGGAAAGGGCTGGATGGACGGGCTGAGGGTGCACAGGGTTTTTGGTGATCCCCCTCTGTCATGTGATCGGACCTAGGTTACCGATTGTGATGCAGACGGGGTTCATGTGACTATAAATCTGTCCATAACAAGAGACAGTGCACTCAGGACAAGCCCTGCCCTCATGCCGTAGTTGTGGTTCTGTCTGCAGTGATGGCGGTGGGCGGCTCTGACACCCGCCTCCCCCGTCGGGTCATCTGAGGACAGAAGGGGTGTCCAGATTGGAGACACAGTGCCACACCTGTCCTCAGGTTGTGTCTGGTATTGCAGTTCACCTCCATTGAAGTGAATAGGACAGAGCTGTAATACCACACACGACCTGAGGACAGGTGCGGCGCCATGTTTTCCTGGACGACCCCTTTAAGACATTTCCCATGTGTGTGTGTGTGTGGCAGAGCGGAGTGTGCACGGGCGCCGCTGATACTTCATAGCCGCTTATCAGCTGTTTTGAAGAATCAGAGGCGAGCACCCCCCTCCCCCCCCACACACACACAAATCCCCCAAACACGCAAAATCAAGTGTAATCAAGCGTTTATTTATGTGTTATTTTGCACATAAAATGTGCAAAAAAAAAACATGTCAAATACACGGCGTGTAAACCGGTCAACTGAAAAGTCATTCACTTCACTTTCATCATTCTAAGGCTGGGTTCACACGACCTATTTTCAGGCGTAAACGAGGCGTTTTACACCTCGATTTACGCCTGAAAAGACGTCTCCAATACGTCGGCAAACATCTGCCCATTCATTTGAATGGGTTTGCCGACGTACTGTGCCGACGACCTGTAATTTTACGCGTCACTGTCAAAAGACGGCGCGTAAAATAACAGCCTCGGCAAAGAAGTGCAGGACACTTCTTGGGACATAATTTGAGCCGTTTTTCATTGAATTCAATGAAGAACAGCTCCAAATTACGGCCGTAATTGATGCCTCGCAAAACGCGAGTATGAGCAATTACGTCTGAAATGACGGAGCTGTTTTCTCCTGAAAACAGCTCCGTCATTTCAGACGTAAATGCAGTTAGCGTGTGCACATACCCTAAGGGTATGTTCACACACAATGTTTTCAGCTGAAAAATCGGAAGCAGAACACCTACAAGCATCTGCCCATTGGTTTCAATGGAAAATACGGCGTTCTGTTCCGACAGGGCGTTTTTTACGTGGTAGTTTTCCAAAAACGGCACGTAAAAAGACGCCCGACCAAAATGAAGTGCACATCAATTTTTCAAAAGTTTTAGCTCAGATGTTTCCATTTTCACAATAGATAAAGGAGAAAAAGAATGCTAACATTTGTGAAGCAAACACTTCTGAGTACGGCAATACCCCATATGTGGTAATGAACTTATTGGAATTAGGCCGTTAAAATGAAAATCTACATTTTGTTCCACAAAATTGTAGAATGACTTAATTTTCACAAGGGATACTGGAGAAAAAGCACCCCAACTTTTATAAAGCCATTTCTCCCAATTACGGCAATACCCCACATGTGGTCATAAACTGCTGTTTGGACACACGGTAGGGCTCAAAATGGCAGGAGTGCTTATTTGGCATGCAGATTTTGCTATATTGGTTTTTGGCAACCATGTTGCATGTGCAAAACCCCTGAGGTACCAGAGTACAGTGGAAGCCCCAAGAAGTGACCCAATTTTGGAAACTGCACCCCTTAAGGCGTTTATCATTTATCTGGACAAGACACGGCTCAGAAGTGAAGAGCACCATGCACATTTGAGGTCTATTTTGGTGATTTTCACAGCATTGGCCCACAATTGCAGGGCTCGGAAGTCAAATAGTAAAACAAACCCACAAGTAGTGACCCCCATATTGGAAACTGCACCCCTTAGGGCATTTTAAGGGGTGGAGTGAGCATTTTGACCCCACAGGTGATTCTACATTAGAAATTAGTGCCCAGCGGATGGTGCAAAGTGAAAATTGCAATTTTCCACTGATATGGCAATTTAGTGCACAATATGTTGTGCCCAGTTTGTGCCACTGAAGACAAATATCTTATAAACTATTAAGCCAGTTCTCCCGGGTATGGCAATGCCATATATGTGGACGTAAACTGGTGTTTGGGCACGCTGTAGGGTTCAGAAGGGAGGGAAGCGACATATGGCTTTTGGAACGCAGATTTTGTTTTGCAGTTGTTCTGTTTGTGGTTTTACAGGTATTTCAGTTTATAATGTGGGGCATATGTAAGCTGTGCGGGGTACATCTGGGCATAATAAGAGGGTATAATAATGGGGTAAATAAATAATTCATAGATATGTGGCCAGTGTCGCACTGATAAATGGTGCCCAATCTTATCTGCTATTGAAACACTCTGCACATTTTGCATCGCCATATTCTGAGAGCCAGAACTTATTTTTTTCTCCACCGGAGCTGTGTAAAGGCTTCTGTAGTTTTCATTGGTACCATTTTGGGGTACATGCGATTTTTATTTTTATGACCAAAAAGCAATTCTGAAATGTTTTTTTTACAGTGTTCACCGTGCACTATTAATGACATTTTAATTTATTCTGCGGGTCGATATGATTACGGCGATACCATATGTATATAGTTTTTTTTATGTTTTGCAGTGTTTGCACAAAAATATCCCTTTTTTGAAAAATTATTTATTTTTTGTGTCACCATATTCTGAGAGCCATAACTTTTTTATTTTTGTGTTTACAGGGCTGTGTAAGGACTTTTTTGCGGGACGGGTTGTAGTTTTTATTGGTACTATTTTGGGGTACGTGCGACTTTTTGATCACTTTTTATTCTATACTTTAGAATGTATGGTGACCAAAAAAATTGCGATTCTGGCATTGTTTTTTTTTGCCGTGTTCACCGTGCGGGAAAAATAACATTATAGTTTTATCGTTTGGGATGTTACGAACGCAGTGATACCAAATATGTGTACTTTTTTAACGGTTTCATTTTTTTTCCTATAATAAAAGACTTATTATAGGAAAAAACACATTTTTTTATTTTTTAACTTTTACACTTTAGCTGAACTTTTTTGGTAACTTTTTTTTGTCCCACTAGGGGACTTGAAGACCTGCACCTCTCATCTTTATTCTAATGCATTGCACTACCCACGTAATGCAATGCATTAGAGCTGTGAGCTATTCACTGACAGCAAGCTTATTAGGCTCCCTATCTGGGCGGGGCCTAATAGGCTTCCGTACGTGGCAGACCAGCAAGCCACTGTTGGGGACCGACATCAGATGTCTCATACGTGCCGTAACTGAAATGTAAACAGCATAATACATGCTGACCGGCCCTTTACCAATAAAGATTAATAAGACAAGATATACCCCTGAGGATGCTCCCCTACTTGGTGCAGAAACTCGTTGGGAAGTGGTCTTTTATATCTGTGTCAGGCAAACCCATTCAAATATTTTGCCAGCACACCTAGCAGCTGTGAATGTGTGGGGTGTTTATTACATGCTAGGCACTTCTATTTTGGTGCTGACTACATGTTCACACCCCGCAAGCTATAGTTAGCCATCTGCAAACCACCACCAACTCTTTACCTCCAGCCGTAAACCAGCTCGGAGGTACCGCTCACCTCTGCAGATGGCTCCAACCACCAGAAGACCACTTCAAAGGGATAACACCCTATGAAGTCTTCAAATGATATACCTTTTTGGGGGATGCATACCCCCGATGCGACCCCCCCACCATTTTGTACTGACCAACCTCAAGGACTCCCCCCGCCACAGCGAAACAGGCCTTGACTACCTTAAGCCTGTGAGTTCCTCCAAACCACAACCGCCCTCTCAATTCCTTCTGCTAAGGCCAAGCTCAGATCAATTCCAACCTCGGTCAAATGCACCCCATCACTACGCCAATAATTCCCAACCCCGGACTCCAGATTCCTGTGTGCGAACACAAATGCCCCCGTTCTTGGCAACGAATCGTGACACCGCCCGATTCACCTTAATGCCGGCCTTGTTAACCCTCTCCACCGACCTTGCCAGGCGCCAAGCCTTCCTCGGAACTATGTCCGACCAAAAAATCATCAAGGACGGATGAGACGCCCACAGACACAACAAATCATGCTTTATATCCCGCACTAGCTCACGAAAGGGGCGTACCCCTAGATTGTTCCCCCCAACATGTAACACCAAAACCTCCGGGACTCTATCCAGGCGAGCATATGTTTGAAACTCGGCCAATACCCGGCTCCATAACATACCTCGAAATCCCAACCAATGTAACACCGCATCCCGACGTGGAATGTGAAGCTGGCGGCCATCCGGGCGCACGTCCGCCCGCAGTGCCCCCCAGTGCACAAAAGAATGTCCTAACAGCCAGACTAAACATGGGCGATGATCTGAAAAGAAAGGACAAGAAACTCAAATAAAACCATAAGAAACAACGTACAACTCATAACAAATGAGGGCGAACGTAAGACCTAAACCTATTGGACTCCCAGTGGCCAATGCGACGCACACCCTCGTCATCCAACCCCCAACGTCCAGCTTCCGTAGCCGCGCCAATTCTGAACGAGTGAGACGAGTAACACCCGTCCCCCACACCAACCACAGCCAAGAATTTTTTGAATATTGCATCAAGTTGATACTTAGACAGAAACGCGCCATTCTCATGGCGGAGCAATGGCGTCTCCGGCACCTCGCCAAGTGGCCTGAACGCACCCATGCAATCGACCGGACACATCGTCGATCCCGGGAGAGCAAACAACACTATCCGCTTACCTCGGCCCAACTGATCGGTCTTGGACCGCCGCACCAATAACTCGAGTCTATCCCCGTAAAGACCAACATCCGCCTGTCGCAACCCCCCAGCCTTAGCCTTACTAGGGGAGACCAACTCCCCAATTTGGAGTGGCCCAAAAAACGCGAGGGAAAAAGCCAACCGAAACAAATCTACCTCATAAGGTGAATTACAAACAGCCCCCAGCGATGCGCCCAGTGAACCAAGGAGGGAAAAAGACACAGGTCGCCTCTGATCTGCTTCGGCCCTGCCTCTACGCAAACCTTTCAAAGCTTGCCTTACTAGAAAATGCTTGGATACATCCTGGAAACCCCGTAATTTGAAACCAAACGCCAAACCAGCAACGAAACTATTCACCTTAGCCAGCGAAAACCCCGCCTCCCACGCATCACCCAACCAGTACAACAATGCTACCAACCTGTCTTGCTCCGTGCAGATGTTGCCCAATACTCTTACCCAATCCTCCCATTGCTGCCAACAAGCCGAATAAGCGTTCCAAGTCGCCCTAGCCAGCGACCGTTCAATCAACCCTTCCACGGGACCGAAACCAACTCCCAGAGATGTTCCGGGCAAGCCAAGCTGGACGCATCCGCTCCCGGTGCCAATTGACGAAAACGATCCCACTGCGAGCGAGAAAGAGCATCAGCAATACAGTTGGACACCCCTGGAACATGCACCGCCACCACCCACGCGTTTAGAGACAAGCACAATAACACTAGGTGATGCAACAACTGAACCACCGGTGGAGATGATGCTGATAAGTTGTTAATTGCTAACACCACCCCCATGTTATCACAGTGGAAACTAACCTTTTTATCCCTGAGCCTGTCCCCCCAAATGGTCGCTGCAACCACGATGGGAAACAGCTCGAGCAGGGCCAGATTTCGCGTAAAGGCCACTGACCACCCAGCTGTCCAGCCAGTTCACCGCACACCATTGACCCCCCGCATATGCGCCAAAACCCCCGGACCCCGCCGCGTTAGTAAACAACTCCACATAACTCATTTCTTGCACCGGGGACATCCACAACGATTTACCATTATACTGCCCGAGGAACTCGTCCCATACCTGCAGATCTGCCTTGTGTTCCAAACCAAGAATCACAAAATTATGGGAAGCCCTGATACCCGCCGTCGCTGCCGCCAAGCGCCTACTAAAAATTCTACCCATTGGCATAATCCTACAGGCAAAATTCAACTTCCCCAGCAGCGGCTGGAGTTCGCACAAAGTGATCTTTTTTAGTCGGCAGGCCCGCCTCACTTCCTGCCTCAAGGGTAGTAACTTATCCTCAGGCAGCCTGCACTCCATAGAGACTGAATCAATTGCGATCCCTAAAAAACAGATGGTGGAGACTGGGCCCTCAGTTTTACCCGGCGCCAACGGAATTCCGAAATCCGACGCAACCTTCTGCAAGCAATACAATAGGTTACCACAAACAGGAGAACCGCTAGGGCCGACACACAAAAAGTCATCCAGATAATGTATCAATGAGCCCACCCCCGCTACACCCTTCGTCACCCATTCCACGAAGCTACTAAAAGCCTCAAAGTATGCGCACGAAAGAGAACACCCCATTGGAAGACACCTATCGACATAGAACCCCCCATTCCAGAAGCAACCCAACAGCCGTTGGCTCTCCGGATGTACCGGCAGCAAACGAAAAGCCGCCTCAATGTCTGTCTTCGCCAACAACGCCCCTTGTCCCGCCCCTCGCACCAACGCCACCACTTTATCAAATGACGTGTAAACCACCGAGCATAAATCGTGATCTATCCCCTCATTTACCGACGCTCCAATGGTAAAAGGACAAATGGTGAATCAAACGGAATTTATGGGGCTCCCGCTTCGGCACAATTCCCGAGGGGGATACAACTAAATTTACAACAGGCGGGTCGACAAAAGGACCGGCCATGCGCCCCAGCAAAACTTCCTTTAACAGCTTTTCTGAAACAACCGCCGAGTGCAAATAAGCCGACTTAAGGTTACGCCGTGTAACCGGGACCTCGTACGGATGAGGGGGAATAACAAAACCAAACGAAAACCCCTCGAAAATTAACTTGGCTGCAACCCTATCCGGATATTCAGTTAAATACGGTGCCCTTCTTTCCACCCTCACCGGAGACCGCCCCTTGGCCAACGGAGGAGGACTGAGGACCTGACCGCTTCCCTTTCCGCATACATTTTGCAGCCCCATGAGAGGAGCCGTTACACTCCGAACAGACATGTTTAAATTTGCATGAGGCCCCGAACTTACACTGGCCATCATTGAACTCCCAGCAGAACCCAAGTTTTGAACCGGAACCCTGTCCGGACTGACCCGACTGACCTCCTTGGCCAACGCTCCCGGGAAAGGACTGCTTAATCGGGGCCGTAACCCTTAACCACAGAGCAATATCTTTTTGATCCCCCCGAATCGCCTGCCGTACCGCTTTTCGCTGGCAAAATTGCTCATCATACCGCAACCACGCCTGCCCCTCGTACGCCCTATAAGCCTCCCCGATGGCATCGAAATAACAGAACAACGCCGAGCAATTTTCCGGCGCCTTTTCTCCGATCACGCTCGCCAAAATAGCAAAAGCTTGCGACCAGTTCACGAACGTCTGCGGAATAAGCCTATACCGCCGGCGGTCTTCTTCCTCTTTTTTACTCTCATCCCGCTTGCCTTTATCCAAATTGAACTTAGCAAGCGGCAGAAGAGAAAATATCTCCACGTATTCATCCTCCCAAATTCGGTCCCTCACCTCCTGCTTCAGATGAGCAACTAACGGACCCTCAAAACAGACATACACCTCCCCCCGAGCACGATCATCCAGCCTAATTCTATCCCCATCCTTCTGCGCCTCAGTTTGAACCGACTCTGCTACTGCTTCTCTTGACACCCCGAAACATTACTACCCACGGACCGCGGCAATACATCACGATGACCTTCCCATACCACCGCCGGGGACACCGCAGGAACTACAGGGGCCGCTGCCCTATCTAAACGCCCGACTAAATCGCGCAAACAACCCACCAAATCCGATAAGCCATTGCGCCCGACAACGCCACTATCGACAGCCGCAACCTTCGCGCTTGCTACCCCACCCTCAAAACCCGACATGAAAATTGCTGGATACGGTAACGTAGGAGTTACACACTCACCGGGCTGCCCAGGCGCTGTATTCCCGCCAGCCGGAAAATCCTGACCGCGCTGCGTCTCATCCAGCTCTCCATCTTCCAAATCCTCTCTTGGTGCCGACTGGTGCTCACACCGACATCTCCGACATAGGGACCCCGACATGCTGACCGAGGGGCCGGCCACCTGCCGCCCGACCGTAGGGATCCAAACCTCCGACCGGACTTGTTGCCTCGACGTCGATCTTGTCGTCCTCCCCGATGATCTCGAGGAAGCCTGCCCCCTGGCCGGCACATCACCATGAGGGGTGGCCGTGGACTGCACACGGCATACTGCGGCTGAAGGCGGGGGTGTGATCGGGAGCCCGGCCTGCGACTCCCTGTTAGCCACCGAGCCCCGTCGCGGTTGGGGATTCCTGCCAGGACGCAGGCCCTGGGAGGACGCGCCCGTCCCAGCAATCTGGCTTGCAGCTGTAAAGGATCTGCCAGGCACAGCTTCGGGGTTAACTCCCATAATTAATCAGTCAGCACCTGAATCTACATCCCTGAGACTGACTCCAGCTTCCACCACTCAGGCTGGCAGGCTTAGGAGTGGGAGAGCCTATCGCAACCTGGCCAGACTCAGCTAGCTCCCGCCCTCGGTCTATTTAAGCCTGCCCTTCCTGTCCCTCGGTGCTTGTGATTCTTTTCGTGTGGTTTCCTGGCCCAGCTACAGCTCCTTCTATTTTGATCCTGCTCCATACAGGCCCTGGCTTACTGACTACTCTTCTGCTCTTCGTTTGGTACCTCGCATACTCCTGACTTGACTCGGCTCGTTCACCACTCTGGTTGCTCACGGTGTTGCCGTGGGCAACTGCCCCTTTCCCTTGCTTGTTTTCCCTTGTATGTTTGTCGTGTTTGTCGTGCACTTACTGAGCGCAGGGACCGCCGCCCAGTTGTACCCCGTCGCCTAGGGCGGGTCGTTGCAAGTAGGCAGGGACAGAGTGGCGGGTAGACTAGGGCTCACTTGTCCGTTTCCCTACCCCCCGTCATTACATAATCACAAGCCCATACCTAGTCTACCCTGGTCCCTGACACCACTATGGACCCCTGTGAGACCCTGGCTCAGCAAATGCAGGGTCTCTCCCTACAGGTCCAGGCCCTGGCTCAGAGGGTCAACCAGCCTGATGCTACCTTGGTAGTTCCCCTCACCTCACCTCTTGAACCTCACCTCAAGTTGCCCGACCGGTTCTCAGGGGACCGGAGGGCTTTTCTCTCCTTTCGGGAGAGTTGTAGGCTTTACTTTCGTTTAATGCCTCATTCCTCAGGTTCTGAGAGCCAGCGGGTGGGTATAATTATGTCCCGGCTCCAGGAAGGGCCCCAAGAGTGGGCCTTCTCCTTGGCTCCTGACGCCCCTGAACTTTCCTCCGTTGATTGTTTCTTTTCTGCTCTCGGACTTATTTATGACGAGACTGACAGGACTGCCTTTGCCGAGAGTCAGCTGGTGACCTTACGTCAGGGTAAGAGACCTGCTGAGGAGTATTGTTCTGACTTTAGGAAGCGGTGCGTAGCTTCTCGGTGGAATGACCCGGCCTTAAGGTGCCAGTTTAGGTTGGGTCTGTCGAATGCCCTGAAAGATCTGCTAGTTAGCTATCCCTCTTCTGACTCCCTAGACCAGGTTATGGCTTTACCGGTACGACTTGACCGACGACTCAGGGAACGACAACGTAAACGTTTATGTGTTTTCTCCTCCGACTCCCCCATGATGCCTCCCGAAGTTCCGTTGCTTCGTTCCTCCCCGAAAGACTCAGAGATACCTATGCAACTCGGGGCCTCCGTGTACCCCCAACAACGTAGAGAATTCCGCAGGAAGAATGGTCTCTGCTTCTACTGTGGGGATGACAAGCATCAAGTGAACAACTGTCCTAAGCGTAAGAATGCAGCCAGAGAACTTTCGCGCCTAAGTGATCATCGGGGAGGTCACTTGGGCGCACAGGTATTTCCCGTAAATAGGAAACGTACTAAGATCTTGCTTCCCTTTCAGGTCTCTTTTGGTGGTAGGTCTGCTACCGGCAGTGCCTTCGTAGATTCAGGGTCCTCTACTAATATCATGTCTGTGGAATTTGCTATGTCTCTTGCTATGCCTCTGATTGATTTGCCTAAACCTGTCCCGGTAGTGGGTATCGACTCCACTCCTCTTGCTAATGGTTATTTTACACAGCATACCCCTGTTTTTGAACTCCTTGTTGGCTCCATACATTTGGAGCAGTGCTCTGTACTGTTGATGCAGGGATTATCGTACGATTTGGTTCTAGGCCTTCCCTGGTTGCAGTTGCATAATCCCACGTTTGACTGGAATACTGGGGAGCTAACCAAATCGGGTAATATATGTTTTACGTCATGTTTTTCTGTTAATTCTATTTCTCCCCCTGAGGAGGTGAACACGCTACCCGAGTTTGTTCAGGAGTTCGCTGATGTTTTCTCTAAGGAGGCCTCCGAAGTGTTACCTCCTCATAGAGAATACGATTGCGCTATCGAATTGGTACCAGGAGCTAAGCTTCCTAAGGGTAGGATATTTAATCTTTTTTGTCCCGAACGTGAAGCCATGAGAGAGTATATCCAGGAATGCCTGGCCAAGGGTTACATTCGTCCCTCTACTTCTCCGGTAGGTGCTGGCTTCTTCTTCGTAGGGAAGAAGGATGGTGGTCTTAGGCCATGCATTGACTACCGTAGCCTAAATAAGGTCACGGTAAGGAACCAGTATCCCCTTCCTTTGATTCCTGATCTCTTCAATCAGGTTCAGGGGGCCCAATGGTTCTCTAAGTTGGACCTACGGGGGGCGTATAACCTTATCCGCATCAAAGAGGGGGATGAGTGTAAGACTGCGTTTAACATGCCCGAAGGCCATTTCGAATACCTCGTCATGCCCTTTGGGTTGTGTAATGCCCCTGCGATCTTCCAGAATTTCATAAATGAGATTTTGAGAAATTACCTGGGGATATTTCTTGTAGTGTACCTTGATGACATACTGGTGTTTTCCAAGGACTGGTCCTCTCACATTGAGCATGTCAGGAAGGTGCTGCAGGTCCTTCGGGAAAACAAACTGTTTGCCAAAACCGAAAAATGTGTGTTTGGGGTACAGGAAATACCATTTTTGGGTCAAATCCTCACTCCTCATGAATTCCGCATGGACCCCGCCAAGGTTCAGGCTGTGGCGGAATGGGTCCAACCTGCCTCCCTGAAGGCGTTACAGTGTTTTTTGGGGTTCGCTAATTATTACAGGAGATTTATTGCTAACTTCTCGGTCATCGCTAAGCCTCTTACGGACCTCACTCGCAAAGAAGCTGATCTCCTCCACTGGCCTCCTGAGACTGTCCAGGCTTTTGAGGTCCTTAAGAAGTGCTTTATTTCGGCCCCGGTGCTGGTTCAGCCCAACCAAATGGAGCCATTTATCGTGGAAGTTGACGCATCTGAGGTGGGAGTGGGGGCTGTCTTGTCCCAGGTCCCTCACCCATCTCCGCCCCTGTGCCTACTTCTCCAGGAAGTTTTCGCCAACTGAGAGTAACTATGATATTGGCAACCGCGAACTGTTAGCCATTAAATGGGCATTTGAAGAGTGGTGCCACTTCCTGGAGGGGGCTAGGCACCAGGTAACGGTCCTTACCGACCACAAGAATCTGGTTTTCCTAGAATCTGCCCGGAGGCTAAACCCGAGACAAGCTCGATGGGCGTTATTTTTTACCAGATTCCATTTTTTGGTTACCTATAGGGCTGGGTCTAAAAATATTAAGGCTGATGCACTGTCGCGTAGCTTCATGGCCAGCCCTCCTTCGGAGGAAGATCCTGCTTGTATTTTGCCTCCAGGTATAATCATTTCCTCGATCGATTCTGATTTAGTCTCTGAAATTGCTGCTGATCAAGGTTCAGCTCCCGGGAACCTTCCTGAGAACAAGCTGTTTGTTCCCCTGCAATTCCGGCTAAGGGTACTTAGGGAAAATCATGACTCCGCACTATCTGGTCATCCAGGCATCCTGGGTACCAAACACCTCATTACTAGAAACTATTGGTGGCCTTGGTTGCCTAAAGACGTTAAGGCCTACGTCGCCGCTTGTGAGGTTTGTGCTAGGTCCAAGACTCCCAGGTCCCGACCAGCGGGCTTACTGCGTTCGTTGCCCATTCCCCAGAGACCTTGGACACATATCTCCATGGATTTTATCACCG
This sequence comes from Rhinoderma darwinii, assembly GCF_050947455.1. Classification (NCBI taxonomy): domain Eukaryota; kingdom Metazoa; phylum Chordata; class Amphibia; order Anura; family Rhinodermatidae; genus Rhinoderma; species Rhinoderma darwinii. The sequence continues at coordinate 57,577,821 of NC_134690.1, read as the reverse complement.
ATTTGCCTCCATCCCAAGGCAAGTCGGTGGTGTGGGTGGTAGTAGACCGCTTCAGTAAGATGTGCCACTTTGTGCCCCTCAAGAAACTACCCAACGCCAAGACGTTGGCTACCTTGTTTGTCAAACACATCCTGCTTCTCCATGGGGTCCCTGTCATCATTGTTTCGGACAGAGGGGTACAATTTGTTTCATTGTTTTGGAGAGCCTTCTGTATGAAGTTGGAGATTGATCTGTCCTTCTCCTCTGCCTTCCATCCTGAAACCAATGGCCAAACTGAGAGGACTAATCAATCTCTAGAACAATATTTAAGGTGTTTTGTCTCGGACTGTCGATATGATTGGGTCTCATTCATTCCCCTCGCCGAATTTTCCCTTAACAACCGCGTCTGTAACTCGTCAGGGGTCTCCCCTTTTTTCTGTAATTTTGGGTTTAATCCACGGTTCTCCTCCGTTTCACCTGGTAGTTCCAACAATCCCGAGGTAGAGGTCGTTCATCAGGAACTGTGCATAGTCTGGGCCCAGGTTCAGAAGAACCTAGAGGAGTCCCAGAGCGTACAAAAAACTCAGGCTGATAGAAAACGTTCTGCTAACCCCCTTTTTATGGTCGGGGATCTGGTGTGGTTGTCGTCTAGGAACTTGCATCTCAAGGTTCCGTCCAAGAAGTTTGCTCCCCGGTTTATTGGGCCGTATAAGGTCATTGAGGTCCTCAATCCTGTCTCCTTCCGGCTGGAGTTACCCCCGTCTTTTCGTATACACGACGTGTTTCATGCCTCTCTCCTTAAAAGCTGCTCCCCGTCCTTGGCTCCCTCGAGGAGACCTCCTGTTCCCGTCCTCACCCCTGAGGGGGTGGAATTCGAGATGGCCAAGATTGTGGACAGCAAGATGGTCCAAGGCTCCCTCCAGTACCTGGTCCATTGGAGAGGATACGGGCCCGAGGAGAGGACTTGGGTACGCGCGCGGGATTTTCACGCTGTGGTATTGGTCAGGAGGTTCCACCTGCGTTTCCCCAGTAAGCCAGGTCCACTTAGTAAGGGTCCGGTGGCCCCTCATAAAAGGGGGGTACTGTAAAGGATCTGCCAGGTACAGCTTCGGGGTTAACTCCCATAATTAATCAGTCAGCACCTGAATCTACATCCCTGAGACTGACTCCAGCTTCCACCACTCAGGCTGCCAGGCTTAGGAGTGGGAGAGCCTATCGCAACCTGGCCAGACTCAGCTAGCTCCCGCCCTCGGTCTATTTAAGCCTGCCCTTCCTGTCCCTCGGTGCTTGTGATTCTTTTCGTGTGGTTTCCTGGCCCAGCTACAGCTCCTTCTATTTTGATCCTGCTCCATACAGGCCCTGGCTTACTGACTACTCTTCTGCTCTTCGTTTGGTACCTCGCACACTCCTGGCTTGACTCGGCTCGTTCACCACTCTGGTTGCTCACGGTGTTGCCGTGGGCAACTGCCCCTTTCCCTTGCTTGTATTCCCTTGTATGTTTGTCGTGTTTGTCGTGCACTTACTGAGCGCAGGGACCGCCGCCCAGTTGTACCCCGTCGCCTAGGGCGGGTCGTTGCAAGTAGGCAGGGACAGAGTGGCGGGTAGACTAGGGCTCACTTGTCCGTTTCCCTACCCCCCGTTATTACAGCAGCGTCCTTAGAAGGGCTCCCCCTGCGACGCCGGGCCCGCGGGGCCATGTCTGGGCTCAGACGCTCTGGTGGACGGGACCGCTGGGAGCGGCGGGGTGACCTGGCCTGAGCCACCGCTCCCGACGACGCCCTCTGCTTTATTGTAGCAGGGGCTGCAGGGATCATCTCTCCCCCTGCTGCTATAACACTAATGCCCGTGAGGAGGGTGGGGGAAGGGGGCGCCTCTGTGCCGGCTGCCGACACAGAGCGCGACGGGCCTGCCTGAGGGATCCGGGCTAGCGCTGCCACTGTTTCCTCCAGCCAGCCCGGATCGTGAAACGCCGCTGCAGCCTGCAGCTGCTCGAACATTGCGGCCAGGGAAGACATACTAAACTACTGCCGTGGGAGGTAAGTGAACTCTAACCTCTCTCACAGCTCAATTTCTACCTGTTGTTCCTCCCGCTGCTTCCGGCTCAATGCCGAAAACAGCGGGAGGAACAGATAACTCCCCCTGTCCCCTCCCCTATACGTCCCCTCCCTTCCCCCAACTATCTCCTCTCCTATTGGTTCCCTTCCCTCCTGTGGCAGTCATGGAGGCTTCCCCTTAAGCCCTCCGCGCTGCCGTCCAGCCTCGTCTTTACCTTTAAAAGCTTTACCTGTCTACATTTGGCGCTCATACTCTTATGCGATATACAGCGTCTTCTTATTGTTGGACAGTAGTTGACTACTATGGTGCTCCGCTGTCATGTTTGATGAACTGGTAAACATGCATGCTGAGATGACGTCCAGCATACTGATTCAGCTGACATTTACTGATGTGTAGCCCGTTGGGTAGTATTCTTTGGTCCATCTATTAACAAACCAGTTTTGCTTAGAGAACTGCCACTGGATACTTTTTCTTTCCTTGCCATTCTTGAAGGGTTCTAATATCCCAGGTGAGTTAAAACCCAGAAGGTTTGTAACACAAATTCTTAGTATTCACAATGATGCCCAAATTACTTCAGAAAACACGTTTTACCTATTCTAAAGTGCAATTGAGGAACATCAATACTATTGTTAGAATATCTGATTTGAAGCACAAGATGGTCAGAATTTCAGAGAGATTTATTTTTATTCAAAGGGGATGGACATGCCATCCTTAAAGGGAATGTGTCGCTAGAATTTTTTTTATTTTTTTTTAGTTAAACAGTTGGTGTATAAATGATTAAACATTGTTCTAATTTTTTAAATTTTTTCATGAGTCAGGAAATATTATAAATTAGATTCTAATTTATAACATTTCCCTGTGCTGGTCACTAGAGGGAGCAATTCCCAAAATTGCAGCATTGGCATGTAGTAAAGCAACCACATTGCTTTATGCTGCAAAATTTAACAAGACACGCTCGCTCTAGCGTCCTAAAACAATCCCCTAGTGCCAGGAGAAAGGAGGGGATTGAACGTTCAAACCTCCTACACTGTGTGTCGCCATTTTTTGAGCGAATATACAGTGTAGTAGGCTTAGATACAGTGCTAATCACACAGTAAAACACGAACAAACACAGACATAACTTACCTGCTCCTGCCGCCGCCGCTCCCTCCGGTCCGTACGTTCCGTCTGCTCCCTCCGCCCCAAGTGCTTGCTTCAGAACACACGGAAGCCGCGACCAGAAGTAGTAATCTTACTGTCCGGCCGCGGCTTCCGGTCCACAAGAAAATTGCGCCGGATGTCGCTCGGCCGAAGACGTTCCATTTGGACTGTGTGGGAGCGGCGCATGCGCCGTTCCCACACAGACGGCGTACAGCATAGTGAATGGAACGGGTCCCGTTCGCATTCACTATGGGGCTGTATGTGCCGTATTCCATGTCTGTATGTGTCGTTAATCGACACATACAGAGATGAAAAAAAAAATGGCAGCCCCCATAGACAAGAAAAAGTTCAAAAATAAAAAAAAGTTAAATACAAACACACAAATAAATATATTTTTTTTAAATAAAACACTAAAAGCAAATTGATATAAAAAAAAAAAAAAATTGCGACACCCTTCCTTTAAAGTGAATGTCCACCTTTGAATACTATGTGTCGGCGCATCACTGGAAACGGGCAGGGTGGCCTACTACTGAGGCAGTGAGAGAGAGGGGAAAACACAACTACTCATACACATATGGGAGGGGGAGGCAGCTCACTGTGATGTGCAGCTGGGACGACTCATCGCAGCTTTCTGAAAGCCTACTAAATTTCAGGGATCACGTGACCATTCTTCCGTTCGGGCAATCAGGGCATCTTTGGTAATATAAACTTTTAAGTAAGTGCTTTGCTCTTTTTATATAAAAGTATTGTTATGTTTTTTGTGCCTATGCAAACATTTGTAAGACAAACTTTTTTTTTAAATAAGAAGGTGTATCAGTGTGTTTTGTGTAACTTTGTAAATACTTTTTATTAAAAATTATTTGTACTTTTTTAGATACAGCTGCTCTGTGTTCTCTATACAGAGCAGCTGTATCTAGCGCTATTTAATGAAACAGTCAGTCCCGTGGACCTAATGTGTTCAGTGTCGGCGGGTCCTGCGTGTCTCTGACACTCAGAATCCAGCAGCAAACTATTATATCTAAGTTAATAAGTGAGATGAGATAGATTACAAGTGGATCCTGCATGTCAGACACACGCAGGACCCGCTGTCACTGAACCTGTCAGTCCCACGGACCTGATGGGAACAGGCTTTAGTGCTAGATACAGCTGCTCAGTAATCAGGATACAAAGCAGCTGTATCTCAAAAAGTAAAAATAATTTTTAATAAAAAGGTATTTACAAAGTTCCACAAAACACACTGATACAAAGGTTTACATAGCCTTTAAATCTATGATATAAAGGGGATCAAGTAAAAAGGAGCCAAAAAGCTAATAATCTTCATGGTTTTAGGGAAGCCATGACCCTGGGATTGTAGAGTTTGTTCAGTCTAGGGAAAATACCCTAATATTACTTTTTACCCCCTAAGAGGTCAGAGCCCCTTATTTGCCTAGCCCATAAAAAACCCAGACACATTGGGTTGGAGAAATCATTAACAAACATGAATAATAATAATAATAACCAAAATTTACATAGAAAAAATAAAGAGGAAAGGGAGTCCTTGGAGCTACAAAATGTGGCACCAAATAAATTGTCCATCTGCATAATATATTATCCCCAGCCGCCTCTCCACAGGCTCAGGGGCACCGTCATAACTGCAGTTGGCTATTCTTAAGTGCAACCATTCCCCGGGACACCACCCAGCAGGAGCCCAAATTGAGCCAGACCAGCGATCAATTGTATAATTCGGGTGGGACCATACCAATGATGAATGCCCCCACACTATTTACCACCAACTCCAAGTACCCCCAATCCGCCAACACACTGCCGTGACTCCGCATCAACTGCACACCAGCATCCATGCACCTGTGAAGAAAGGAGAAAGAACAACGAGCAAAACAGCGAAAAAACAAACTAATAAACATTCAAGAACACAGAAGAAAGGGAGGGCGTCTGGGACGCTAGGAACGCAGTCTAATCTGTGTAATGGCGCCAAACTCTCCTGCCTCCCCTTATATGCCTATGTCTTGCCCTAGCATCCCCCCTCCCCTACCTAACTCCTAATCCTCCCCTAAACTTCCATTAACTCTTTCCTACGTACACCCCTAGTCATGCTAGCCTACCTCTAAGCCCTTTGGCCTGTGTCCGGCCTGTACTAGAATAAATGAAACCTTAAAGCCTCTAGTTTAGGCTCTGTTCACACTGGCGTTAGGAGCTTCCGTCAGAGGTTCTATCAGCAACTGCAGTATTTTCAGTGACAAGAATAGTGCAATCTGCAGCACTGTTCTTTATGTTAAAAATACTGGTACCCTATAGACCTGATAGGTTGATGGGTACCGTCAGTTTAGTTTTGAGCGGATTTGTCACAGCATTATAGCTTCGATTATAGATGGAAGCCATGATGCTAGTGTGAACAGAGCCTAAACTAAACACCAATATTGCTGTAATTGACAGATGGATGCTGCACTACTACAGTACTACATAATTCTGTTACATAAATCACTTAAATAATAAAGTCTGATCACATGCTTATTTAAATAGTTGGCTTGGTAAAGATAGATGTTTGGTAAATTAAGCATCAAATAGCTCCGTGATGTCAACTTATGCCTGCAAAATTAAATTAACCATGCTGAGAGAATAAATGAGATGTTTTACAAAATTATTCAGCAGCAGTATTTATCACATTTCTGCAATTATTACATTCCATAATGGCTAAGTGTGAATCCTACACAGGACTGTTCTTCTATGCAAATGCGTCCTCAAAGTTTTATAATTCCCCAGTAAATTAAATTATTATAATAACTTTGATCAAAAGTGTTCACCACCAATGAATGTTTCATACAAATCATCACAATAGCCACAGTACAGATATTACTAATATGCTAACTCCTAAAGCGTATCTATTTAGGGCTAGGTAATGTTCAACAAAACTCCCTCCCATCATTATTTAACAGACAACTCCATAATTATGACATAGCAAAAGAAAGGAGTATATATATATATATATATATATATATATATATAATATCACTACAATAGGATTATATATACATAATATATGGACAGCTGTATATAGATCAGTAAGATTCTAATATAACCCCAATTGACTCAATAAAAAATATTCCTATTAAGGAGTTTCTATCATTGGGATAAGAGAAAGTGCCAGAGCATAGTTATGTGCGAAGTCATTCAGAAGCCAGCCATCTCGGCAATAATGTGGCCCTGCACAACCAGTATGCACCCCAATGCGTGTTTCGCGCTGATCTGCTTCCTCAGGGGGTGCATACTGATTGTGCGGGGCCACTTTATTGCTGAGATGGATAAGGCTGGCTTCTGAATGACTTAACACATAACTATACACTGGCACTTTCTGTTATCCCAATGATAGAAACCTTAAGATCGAAATTCAGACAACTGTAGTATACGTCTGTGTGACGGCCGTCACACTTTTGCCTTGCTCTATTATTTTTAACATTGTTTGTCGTATATGTATGATCAATAACATTTGTTATATTTTTAAAAGTAGATGGCTATATACTCCTTTCTTTTAGTAAGCCACAGTACAGATGTGGCAGAGCTAAATTTCAGGGAAGAGAAGGATCGGGCAATTTAAACATGCCTGATAATTTTATTCCCAGGGGAGATAGCTGCCGCCAGATGTGTGTTGATAGCGGCTTACTTCCCTCTGCCCATTCAAAATATATGCACACTTGGCTGCAAGCAGGGCCGGCCTTAGGTTAGATGGTGCCCCATGCGAAATTATCTTTCGGCGCCTCACCCGATCATAAAAAAATGCCCTATAAAAAATGATAATGCCCCCCCACATTATAATGCCCTATATAGTGCCCCCACAAAATATAATGCCACTTTAGTGTCCCCTATACAGTATAATAATAATATTTAATCATATATTATAACCCCTTCAAGGACACAGTATTTTGTCCTCTAATTGTGCCCACACAGGTTATTGCCGCCTGAAGTGCCCCTACACAGTATAATGTCCTTTTAGTGGCCTCCACACAGTATAATGCCCCCCATCCCCGGCTGCCACACACAGCCCCCCCTTTTAGATAGTGGCCCCCTGTAGATTGTGCCATACAGCCTCCCTGTACACAGTGCCATAATCCCCCACCTCCTCCTTGTAGACAGGGCCAAAATCCCCCACCTCCTCCTTGTAGACAGTGCCATACAGCCCGCCACTTTCCCCTTGTAGACAGTGCCATACAGCCCCTCATCTCCCCCTTGCAGACAGTGCCCCCAAACAAAAAAGATTGTGATCACCTAGCCCCCGTTCCCACGACGAACTGAGCTGCTCCACAACGCTGACGACTGGATCCTTACGTAGGCCGGCATGATCCTGAAGCCTAGTAGAGTGTTTCCCAACTTTGTCGGACTCGAGGCACCCCATGAAAAATAATTTTCCTCAGAGCACACCTACCAAAAATTATATAACCTAAAAAAGAAGATGCCAGTAGACTGGAAGTATAAGAAATTGAAAAAATACTTTATTGAAGATAACATGTAGACATACTATGATAAAAAACGAATCCATAAACCGACAGGTTAAAAGGACATATTGATATAATAATATCTCTCTGATAACTAGGTTTTCGTTCCGTTAAATTGTAAATATTACTGCCTGAGTTGAACGATTAAAATAAGTTTATTTAGATAATCTTAAAAATGGGCCCTTATAGCCAAAATAACAGGCTCAATCAAACGGTCAGCAGTAGAGACGTAGCCTGGGGGCAAAGGATACTAACTACCCACAGACCAGTCTCTCCTATTATTATATAAAAGCTGAATCCTAATGATTGATTAGTGATAGCGCCGTACCACGCTATACCTTGCGCTATGTTGCGCTCGTCCGGCTCTTGAAGCCACGTAAAGTACTGTGGTCAGCAATAGGGTCAAAACCTCCAATGTTCGGTAGCAAGCCCCCTGTTGCAAGATCACTGACCAGTATTCACTAAAAGTTAAATTGTTAGTTGTAATGCTCTATCGTTAATCCTACGCGTTTCAGAACCACCGTTTCTGGTGGAACATCATCAGGGATTATTAGTGTAAACGATAATCTTTAATATAGATGCCGGATCGCACGGTTGTGTGCATTAATGAACCTCCCGGCCCGTGCACGATCAAGATATAATGGTCGCACACGAGCCGGCGAGGTGCCGGTCTTTTCAACAGCTAGAGCCCGCCCCCCATACTGACATGCCCCCGGCGTGCCACCAATCCACATCCGACACGTCACTCTGGACCTGTCAGGACTGTGGCACGCCTCCCATTTTCGGCAGCCAATCGGGTATAGGTAGGACGACTAGCGTCCCTAGTAACGCTGGAGATCCGAGAAGCGGATCTAGTACTCCAATGGGGAATAATACATTAGAAGTGGGAGCAATGCCCTATGCAGAGGACAATGTGCCGAACATCCAGCACAAAACCCCTCTATTACCAGAATGCAGAGTTCACCAAGTGCACGGCACTCGATCGTCTGAATGACACCAAAATAGCGTCTCGTTGTTATGACGACCAGCCGGGCTCATACATATCAATGGGCAGGTTACAAGCATGTAACGCTGCTCCTCATCGATATCAAGATGTTAAATTTCCAAAGACATCTAATAACTATGGATTAGATGTAGACCTTCATATAATTCAAATGCTGTCAACAATACCTCACATCTACTAGGGTGTACTCATTACTCAATCGGAGTGGTACACATCCATAGTGAGAAGTTATTAGACAGCTACCATGGCTTTGAAGGATAATAGGACATCAATCATGTATCCTTACAGTATTATACCTATACAAGGACTCAGATTAGCCTCATATCGTATATAGTGACCGGGACATGTTAAACCAACCTGTAATTCCAGGGTACATAGGTTTCTAGATGTTAGCGTTCTAGATGACAAAGCGGTGTCATAGAAAACAGGCATAAGAAATTTGTTCGTTCAGGCCCAGGGGAGCAATGGTGCGCAGTCGAAAAATCCACTGTGCTTCCTTTTGAAGGATAATTTTATTCATATCCCCTCCTCTCATAGTGGGTCTCACATATTCAATGCCTTGGAATCTGAGAGAGGAACTATCCCCATTATGAAATTCCCATATGTGACGAGATATCGGGGTATCCTCCTTCCTTCTGCAGTCCCCTATATGATCCCGTATCCTCCTCCTGAACTCTCTAATGGTTTTACCATCGTCACATATGGGAATTTCATAATGGGGATAGTTCCTCTCTCAGATTCCAAGGCATTGAATATGTGAGACCCACTATGAGAGGAGGGGATATGAATAAAATTATCCTTCAAAAGGAAGCACAGTGGATTTTTCGACTGCGCACCATTGCTCCCCTGGGCCTGAACGAACAAATTTCTTATGCCTGTTTTCTATGACACCGCTTTGTCATCTAGAACGCTAACATCTAGAAACCTATGTACCCTGGAATTACAGGTTGGTTTAACATGTCCCGGTCACTATATACGATATGAGGCTAATCTGAGTCCTTGTATAGGTATAATACTGTAAGGATACATGATTGATGTCCTATTATCCTTCAAAGCCATGGTAGCTGTCTAATAACTTCTCACTATGGATGTGTACCACTCCGATTGAGTAATGAGTACACCCTAGTAGATGTGAGGTATTGTTGACAGCATTTGAATTATATGAAGGTCTACATCTAATCCATAGTTATTAGATGTCTTTGGAAATTTAACATCTTGATATCGATGAGGAGCAGCGTTACATGCTTGTAACCTGCCCATTGATATGTATGAGCCCGGCTGGTCGTCATAACAACGAGACGCTATTTTGGTGTCATTCAGACGATCGAGTGCCGTGCACTTGGTGAACTCTGCATTCTGGTAATAGAGGGGTTTTGTGCTGGATGTTCGGCACATTGTCCTCTGCATAGGGCATTGCTCCCACTTCTAATGTATTATTCCCCATTGGAGTACTAGATCCGCTTCTCGGATCTCCAGCGTTACTAGGGACGCTAGTCGTCCTACCTATACCCGATTGGCTGCCGAAAATGGGAGGCGTGCCACAGTCCTGACAGGTCCAGAGTGACGTGTCGGATGTGGATTGGTGGCACGCCGGGGGCATGTCAGTATGGGGGGCGGGCTCTAGCTGTTGAAAAGACCGGCACCTCGCCGGCTCGTGTGCGACCATTATATCTTGATCGTGCACGGGCCGGGAGGTTCATTAATGCACACAACCGTGCGATCCGGCATCTATATTAACCCCTTAAGGACGCAGCCTAGTTTGGGCCTTAAGGCTCAGAGCCCATTTTTCAAATCTGACATATTTCACTTTATGTGGTAATAACGTCGGAATGCTTAAACCTATCCAAGCGATTCTGAGATTGTTTTCTCGTGACACTTTGGGCTTCATGTTCGTGGTAAAATTTGGTCAATATATTCAGTCTTTATTTGTGAAAAATTGCAAAATTTAGAGAAAATTTACAAAAAATAGCATTTTTCAGAATTTAAATGCATCTGCTTGAAAAACAGACGGTTATACCACCCAAAATAGTTACTAGTTCACATTTCCCATATGTCTACTTTAGATTGGCATCGTTTTTTGAACATTATTTTATTTTTCTTGGACGTTACAAGGTTTAGAACATAAACAGCAATTTCTCATATTCTTAAGAAAATTTCAAAAGCCTTTTTTTGAAGGTGCCAGTTCAGTTCTGAAGTGGATTTGAGGGGCCTATGTATTAGAAACCCCCATAAAACACCCCATTTTAAAAACTAGACCCCTCAAAGTATTCAAAACAGCATATAGAAAGTTTTTTAACCCTTCAGGCATTTCACAGGAATTAAAGCAAATTGGAAATGAAATTTGCAAATTTCATTTTTTCTGCTGAATTTCAATTTTATTCAATTTTTTTTTAGTAACAGAGAAGGTTTTACCAGAGAAACACTACTAAATATGTATTGTCCAGATTCTGCAGTTTTTAGAAATGTCCCACATGTGGCCCTACTGCGCTCGTGGACTAAAACACAAGCCCTAGAAGCAAAGAAGCACCTAGTGCATTTTGAGGCCTCTTTTTTATTAGAATATATTTTAGGCAGCATGCCAGGTTTGAAGAGGCGTTGAGGTATCAAAACAATGGAAACCCACCAGAAGTGACCCCATTTTGGAAATTACACCCCTCAAGGAATTCATTTATGGTTTTTGTTATCATTTTGACCGCACAGTTTTTTCACAGCACCTATTTGAATTGGGCTGTGAAATGAAAAAAATGATATTTTTTCCAATAAAATGTCATTTTTGATCAAATTTTCTTATTTTCACAGGGAACAACATACCCCATTTTGTTGCCCAATTTGTCCTTAGTGCGGCAATACCCCATTTGTGGTGATAAACTGCCGTTTGGGCCCATGGGAGGGCTCAGAAGGAAAGGAGCGCTATGTGTTTGTTGGAGTCCAGATTTTGCTGGATTGGTTTTCGGGTGCCATGTCGCATTTGCAGAGCCCCAGAGGTATCAAAGCAATGGAAACCCACCAGAAGTGACCCCATTTTGGAAACTACACCCCTCAAGGAATTCATTTATGGTTTTTGTTATCATTTTGACCGCACAGGTTTTTCACAGCACCTATTTGAATTGGGCTGTGAAATGAAAAAAATTATATTTTTTCCAATAAGATGTCATTTTTGATCAAAATTTCTTATTTTCACAGGGAACAACATACCCCATTTTGTTGCCCAATTTGTCCTTAGTGCGGCAATACCCCATTTGTGGTGATAAACTGCCGTTTGGGCCCATGGGAGGGCTCAGACGGAAAGGAGCGCTATGTGTTTGTTGGAGTCCAGATTTTGCAGGATTGGTTTTCGGGTGCCATGTTGCATTTGCAGAGCACCAGAGGTATCAAAGCAATGGAAACCCACCAGAAGTGACCCCATTTTGTAAACTACACCCCTCAAGGAATTCATTTATGGTTTTTGTTATCATTTTGACCGCACAGTTTTTTCACAGCACCTATTTGAATTGGGCTGTGAAATGAAAAAAATGATATTTTTTCCAATAAGATGTCATTTTTGATCAAAATTTCTTATTTTCACAAGGAACAACATACCCCATTTTGTTGCCCAATTTGTCCTTAGTGCGGCAATACCCCATTTGTGGTGATAAACTGCCCTTTGGGCCCATGGGAGGGCTCAGAAGGAAAGGACCACCATTTGGCCTACTGGAGCTTTTCTGGTGCTAAGTCATGTGTGCAGAAGCCCCTGAGGTACCAGTACAGTTGAAACCCCCGAGAAGTGACCCCATTTTAAAAACTACACCCCTTAAGACATTCATCTAGAGGTGTAGTGAGCATTTTGACCCCACAGGTACTGTGTAAAAGATAATGCGCAGCAGATGGTGCAGTGTGAGATTTGCAATTTTATATATGTATATGCCATTTCAGTGTCCAATATAGTGTGCCCAGCATGCGCCACCGGAGATATACACCCCTTAAATTGTAATGTGGGTTCTCCTGGGTACGACAATACCCTACATGTGGCTGTTATCAGCTGCCTGGGCATACGGCAGGGCTCAGAAGGGAAAGATGAGGGGGGTAAGCTGTGCGGAGTGCATCAGGGTAAATTAAAAATCAAGGGATGTATGATACATTTTAAAACAATCTTTTATACAGAGCCCTGGTTTTTCGGGACACGTGTCACATTGGTATATTGTGTTCTTCCTTATCCCCCTCTTATAGCAGACTCTGCACCTCTTTTGACTCTTTCCCTTTCCACCGGTTTGGGGACCTTCTCCTGGAAAGTGTTGCCCTGGTACGATGCGTGTGGCCTCGCTTCCAGAAGTACTGGGTGCCCCCCCTTCCTGGTCCCTAAAGATTAGATCTTGAAATTCCAGGAAAGTTCCCCTCTGGCCTGCACATCGACGTAGCACATACGCATTGTACAAAGCCATCTGTATGATGTGCCCGGCCAGCTTCTTATACCACACCGCATGGCACTGTAGGGCTTCAGGACTTGATTTGACAAGTCCATCCCTCCCATGTACCTATTGTAGTCCAGGATGCAGTCTGGTTTGGGGGTGGCCTTTCCTTCATATATCCTAAACCTGTAGGTATACCCTGATGCACTCTCGCACAGCTTATACATCTTCACGCCATACCTTGCCCTCTTACCTGGCAGGTACTTGCGGAATTGAACCCTCCCTTTAAAATGTACCAGGGACTCATCAATAGAAAAACACTTCTCGGGGGTGTATGCTTGGGAAAACCGGGCACTGGAACGGTCTAATAGGGGTCTCCGTTTATACAAACGGTCAAAACTGGGGTCATCTCGGAGTGGGCACGGCTCATTATCAGTATAATGTAAGAAGCGAAGTATTGCCTCATTTATTTATTTTTTTAGGTTCCAGTTCATTTCTGAAGTTGCTTTGAGGGGCCCATATATTAGAAACCCCTATCAAACACCCCATTTTAGAAACTAGACCCCTCAAAGTATTCACAACAGCATTTAGAAAGTTTATGAACCCTTTAGGTGTTTCACAGAAATTTAGAGCAAAGTAGAGGTGAAATTTACTCTTTTTATAACATTTTTTTTATAACACAAAAGGATTTATCAGAGAAACACAAATTAATACGTATTGCCCAGATTCTGCAGTTTAGAGAAATATCCCACATGTGGCCCTCGGGCGGTAATGGACTGAAGCACCGGCCTCCGAAGCAAAGGAGCACCTAGCGGATTTTGAGCCCTCTTTTTTATTAGGCACCATGTCCGGTTTGAAGAGGTCTTGTGGTGCCAAAACATTGGAAACCCCCCAAAAGTGACCCCAATTTGGAAACTAGACCCCTTGAGGAATCCATTGTAGTTTTCATGGGGTGCATGCGGCTTTTTGATCAGTTTTTATTCCATTTTTAGGTGGCGTGGTGACTAATAAACAGCAATTCTACTATTGTTTTTGTATACTTTTTTTTTTACAGCGTTCACCGTGCGCTATAAATGACATATTCACTTTATTCTGCGGGGCGATACGATTACGGCGATACCAGATGTTTATAGTTTTTTTTTATGTCTTATGGCGTTTGCACAATAAAATACGTTTTGTAAACAATCATTCACTTTTTGTGTTACCTTATTCTAAGAGCCATAACGTTTTTATTTTTCAATCAATAAAGCCGTGCGAGGACTTATTTTTTGCGTAACGAACTGTATTTTCCATCAGTACCATTTTTCGGTACATGCGACTTTTTGATCTCTTTTTATTCCATTTTTTGGGAGGTGAAGTGACCAAACAATTGTGATTGTGGTACGGTTTATTAATATTTTTTTTTACGGCGTTCACCGTGCGGGATAAATAACAAAATAAATTTGTAGTTAAGGCCGTTACGGACGCGGCGATACCAATTATGTATAGTTTATTTGTTTGTTTATATATTTTTATTAATAATAAAGGACTGATAAGGGAAAAAGTGGGACTTTTACTTTTATTACTTTTAAAACTTTTATTTTCTTATTTTTACACATCTTTTTTTAACTTTTTTTTAACTTTATTACTTTGTCCCACTAGGGGACTTGAGGGCAGGAGGCCCTGATCGCTATTCTAATACACTGCACTACATGCGTAGTGCAGTGTATTAGAACTGTCAGCTACTCACTGACAGCAAGCATAGTGGGTCCTGACGTTGTCAGGACCCACTAGGCTTCCGTCTATGGCATAGCCGGACGCCATTGTTTGGTGTCCGGTTGCCATAGTCACCATCGCCGGCCGCTATCGCGTAGCTGGCCGGCGATGGCAGCTTAACCCCTAAAAAGCCGCGATCTCTATAGAACGCGGCTTTTAAGGGGTTAATCAGCGGGGACACAGCGATCGGTCCCCGCTGTAGGAGCTGTGACAGCTGCTGAACAAGACAGCAGCGTCACAGCTCCTGTATGTGTCGGGAGGACGGCCGAAACGGCCGTTACTCCCGAGACGTACTATTACGGCATGGAGCGCGAACGATACAGCTGCCATGACGTAATAGTACGTCAAGGAGCGGGAAGGGGTTAAAGATTATCGTTTACACTAATAATCCCTGATGATGTTCCACCAGAAACGGTGGTTCTGAAACGCGTAGGATTAACGATAGAGCATTACAACTAACAATTTAACTTTTAGTGAATACTGGTCAGTGATCTTGCAACAGGGGGCTTGCTACCGAACATTGGAGGTTTTGACCCTATTGCTGACCACAGTACTTTACGTGGCTTCAAGAGCCGGACGAGCGCAACATAGCGCAAGGTATAGCGTGGTACGGCGCTATCACTAATCAATCATTAGGATTCAGCTTTTATATAATAATAGGAGAGACTGGTCTGTGGGTAGTTAGTATCCTTTGCCCCCAGGCTAGGTCTCTACTGCTGACCGTTTGATTGAGCCTGTTATTTTGGCTATAAGGGCCCATTTTTAAGATTATCTAAATAAACTTATTTTAATCGTTCAACTCAGGCAGTAATAGTTAAAAGGACATACAAGCCATGCAGCTCATGAAGTAAATAGATTGTATAAGTATGAATGAATGAAAAATGCCTGGTTGTACAAACTATCACTGTAAACATTAGCACGTTAAGTTCTGCCCACAACAGTTTGAAGCAGCATTGAATGGACAAATGCCATATGAAGTAGTTAAGATAACAGATATGTATGAAGATGGCAGAAAATAAACATTGCTAATAAGTGAAACCGTATAAGAACAAATTACGATAGTTAAACATACCCATGGTAAGTCCAGGACTAGATGCACAGCAAGATGTCCACCCCAACGCGCGTTTCGGCGCTAATGCCTTCGTCTGGGGGTGGACATCTTGCTGTGCATCTAGTCCTGGACTTACCATGGGTATGTTTAACTATCGCAAACTGTTGTGGGCAGAACTTAACGTGCTAATGTTTACAGTGATAGTTTGTACAACCAGGCATTTTTCATTCATTCATACTTATACAATCTATTTACTTCATGAGCTGCATGGCTTGTATGTCCTTTTAACCTGTCGGTTTATGGATTCGTTTTTTATCATAGTATGTCTACATGTTATCTTCAATAAAGTATTTTTTCAATTTCTTATACTTCCAGTCTACTGGCATCTTCTTTTTTAGGTTATATATTCATGCTTTGGATGCTTGTGTGGGTACACGCCCCAGGATCTAGCTCACATCTGATTGTTTGCTTGCTAACAGCCGCAGTTTACTTCTTTTTGGGCTGCTCAGATCCATGCTGTGCTTTTCGGTTCTACCTACCAAAAATTGTTTAGAGAAAGACAGAAAATGGCTTAAAAACAATCACTACATTCTTAAGGTATGTTCACACCGCGTTTTTTGTAAGGCAGAAAAAATCTGCCTCAAAATTCCTCCAGGAACCATCAGCCCCCACTCACAGTAAAATGACCATCAGCCCGCCACTCACAGTACAATGACCATCAGCCCGCCACTCACAGTAAAATGACCATCAGCCCGCCACTCTCACTAAAATGACCATCAGCCCCCACTCACAGTAAAATGTCCTTCAGCCCCCCACTCACAGTAAAATGACCATCAGCCCGCCACTCTCACTGAAATTACCATCAGTCCACCACTCACAGTTGCCCCTGTAGATAGTGACACACAGCCCCTTGTAGGTAGTGCCACACAGCCCCCTTGTAGGTAGTGCCACACAGCCACCCTTGTAGGTAGTGCCACACAGCCCCCTTGTAGGTAGTGCCACACAGCCCCCTTGAAGGAAGCGCCAGACTCCCCCTTGTAGGTAGTGCCAGACACCCCTTGTAGGTAGTGCCACACAGACCCCTTGTACATTGCACACCCCCCCCTTCCTGTAGATAGCGCCACTGTAGTTCACTGAAGGAGGGGAATCCCCCTGTGGCTGGGATTCCGCTCCTGAACGGAGAGATTGATGTCTCTGTACATATATGGACAGTGACATCAGATGCAACTCCTGAAGCGCAATCCCCGTCAACAGCATTTCCGACGCTGTGATCGGGGATTCCACCTCAGGAGAAGCCCCTGACGTCTCTGTTCATTTATGGCACAAGCGCCCTTATGCCTGGTGTCGCCGCTAGCAGCCACTATGGCTGCTACAGTGGTAGCGACACCACTGAGAGAAGAAGCGCCCGGGTGGAAAGGCAGCTGCTTAGTCGCCGGGCCCGGGGGCTTCTGAAACACAAACAGGGGAAGGGAGCCAGTGCAGCGCCCTCTTCCACCTGCTGGAGTGATGCGCCCTGTTCAATGGCACTGGTCCCACACCCCTAAGGCCGGCCCTGGCTGCAAGTGCATGGGAGGATCGGGAGGAATAGCTGTCGGCTGAACAAGAGCTCGTCTGACAGCTCTAGGTGTATTGTCGCCTAAGTTCTTGTCTTGGTGTACGTATACTTTAGAACTTAACAACCTTTTGCAAATAGTCTACATGTTAGGTTTATGGCTGCTACCATTATAGTTCTAGGGCTACCTCCCTAGCACTATAATGTCATATTATTAACATTGTTTATTTTAAAGCACCATTTATTCCAGAGAGCTGTATATATCAAAACAGGATTTTAAGTACATAACATGAGCCAATAAAAAAACTACATACTATAAACCTGAGCTTAAATAATGACAGACTGGTACAGAAGAAGAGAGGACCCTGCTCCGAGAGCAACCAATCTACAAGAGGCCTTAAAATCAAAATAATAATCAAAAATAATTTTCTTCGTGCATCGGTGGACGTCATATTCCTGATGGCTGATGATCTCTTGCGCCAAGTGGCACAGCGGGTGGCCTCAGAAGGGACTGCCTGGCTGGAATCCCTGTTGGCAAGTGGAAGAAGGGGAGAGTCGGATCCGGTCGTGGAACAGCCTGCAGCGGCTACCCGAGGTAGGCCGCAGCGAGTAATCCGCCCCCATGCCCGTTTGAGCCCTAGTCCTGTTCAGGCCGATGGTGGTGCAGTGGGTGCTGCGCCGCCACGTGCTGGGATCAGCACAGGCCCTAAGCCTGTTTCATCCGGAGCTTCGTCAGTGGATATAGTGACACCCCCCTCCCCTGCGTAGCGCTGGCATCCCTCCCCACTGTGCTAAGAGGGATGCTGTTAAACCAGCTTCTGTCCGGTACAACCCACCTCACACAGCAGCAGCGGAACGGGATGTGGCGCTCAGCTTACCTGACAGTGGGGTGAGTATGGTAGGTCCAGGGGATTGGTCCACCATGGTCGCCTACCACGAGTGTGCGGGAGCTGGGCCTTGCTTCCTGCTCGCGAGAGCAGCTGGCGATGACGTCATGGCTCCCTGCTCTGTCCTCTGTTCAACTGGAAGTGGTTGGAGAGAGGGCAGAGGCAGGACTTCCTGTTCAGCGCAGGTCAGACACATAGCAGATGGCGACGCCCATAGAAGAAAAGGGGATGCTGACAAAAGGGAGCGGTGAGTATTCTGCCCAGCCCTGTTGCTCGGGCTGCATCTGTTGCTTATTCTACTTTGCAGTCAGGTCTTACTAGCTTCTTCACACAGGGGATGACGTGGAGTAGAGCCGGTTCTAGGTACGGTAGTGTCAGGGAGAGTACTAGTACTGTGTGCCCTTCTCCTGCCGTGTCTCATTTTTCTTCCGCATGTCCAGTGAGGGAGCGTTCCAGACGGGGGAGGAAACGTTGTTCCGGAAGGCATCGTCGCCATGGCCAGCGCAGTCGTCGCAGGTCCAGTAGAGGGAGGAGGCATGGTCGGCGGTCTTCTTCTTCGTCCAGAGATGTGCTCTACTCCTCGTCATCATCCTCCTCATCAGAGCCGGAGCGGGATTCTTCGCGACAATCGTCACAGACGCAGTCGACGTCAGGAGGTGCATCACTCGTCTGCAGAGCGCGATCATCTGTCCCAGGTTATTCCTCCTGCCGGTTTGGTCGGTGAGGTTCAGGCCGTGGTTCCAGTGCCTCTGCAAGTGGGCGAATTACCCTCTAGACTCGGCGTGACCTCTGGGAACGGTGAGTCGGCAGGCGGTGACGCATGGCTTAAAAAATCTGTGTTATCCGGTGATGATTTGATTTCTGTTTTAAAAACCGTGGTGACTGGTTTAGGTGTAAATGAGGGAGCGTCAGTGCCCTCTGTTCCACCAGTGGGGGTTAAGCCCCCGTCTGAAAGAGAGGCTAATTTATCAAGTTTAACGTTTAGGAATTCTTTGTTCTGTGGGGTCGCTCCTCTCGGTACTCACTTGTCAGCGGAGACCAAAGAGAAAATTTGGAAAAATGAATTTGTGGATATCTGGTCTTTGGTTTCCATGGAGCAGGTGACTGTCGATAAGGTTCGGATAAGAAGGTTCGGGTTGCAAAGATTTTTGGCAACTGGGTGCAGGGTTATTCTACCCTGGCTCATGTTATTTGCCAGCGCTATCCTAAAAAGGGAGCGGAATTATTAGTGTATTTTGATATGATTTTTGTTGTCGTTTGGCTTTGTTGCCTGATATTAGTTGGGCGTTAAAGGCAACTGATGTTTCGTTGCAGCTCATTTTAGTGCAAGGTAATAGACAGCCCGCCCGTTTCCTAGTGCGGCCGTGGCACCGGGACCCACCCCCGGAGCTGCGGTTTCTCGACCCACTGTTGGCTCTACAACGGGGGTCATTCTCGGTTCTTTGCCACGTGCAAATTCCGACATGAATGCTCCATCTGTGGGGGCGCTCATTCAGCGCTCAGGTGTTTCCGGAGAGGTAAGCAGCCTACCAAGGTACCTCCTTCCGGTGCAATGGAGAACGCCGGTGAGAGTTCTCGAGATGGGGCCGTGGTTAGAGCGTTACCACAGTAGGCGGGAAGCAGAGGTGCTCACTAGTGGTTTTTCATATGGTTTTGTTATTCCGTCTGAGTATTCCGCAACCTTGTTATTGACCGACAATTTGGAGTCGATCAATGAGAATGTTGACTTCGCACGTATGAAATTAGCAAAGGAAGTTGAATTGGGGAGAATGGTAGGTCCATTCATCGAGTCGCCTTATCCTAATGTGAGGATCTCTCCCCTTGGCCTAGTTCCTAAAAAAGAGCGGGGGAATTTTAGGCTTATTCATCACCTGTCTTTTCCCCGTGGGGGATCGGTCAATGATGGGATCTCCAGGCAGGATGCGGAGGTTTCGTACACTTCTTTTGATGTTGCGGTTAGGTTAGTGCAGGCAGCAGGCCAGGGCGCGCTCTTAGCAAAGTCTGATATAGAGGCTGCATTCCGTTTGTTGCCGGTGCATCCGGAATGTTTTCACTTGCCAGGTTGTTGTTTGGACGGTCCCTTTTATGTTGACATGTGCCTTCCCATGGGATGTTCTATATCTTGCAGTTATTTCGAAAAGTTTGGTTCATTTTTAGAATTGGTAGTTCGTTTTGAGTCTGGGTTTTCCTCGGTCATTCATTATTTGGAGGATTTCCTGTTTTTAGGCCCTAAGGGCTCTGGTTTGTGCAGTGCGTTGCTGCAGGTTTTTCGCCAGATGAAGGTTCGTTTTGGGGTACCTATTTCAGAAGAAAAGACTGAAGGCCCGGTGACTGCTTTGTCCTTTTTGGGTATTGAAATAGATACCGTACAGATGATTTTTTGTTTGCCCGATGATAAGTTGGCGAGTTTGGTGTCCCAAATCGACCAGGTAATGGGGTCCAAAAAAGTGACTTTGAAGTAGTTACAGTCGTTATTGGACATATTAGTTTTTGCCTGTCGTATCATTCCCATGGGTCATGTTTTTTCTCGGCGTTTGTCTTTAGCCACTAGGGGAATACAGAGACCGGATCATTTTATTCGGGTAACGTCTTGCATGAAGAAGGATTTGTTTGTATGGCATTTCTTTTTTAATTCGTTCAATGGGCGAGCAGTTTGTTAGGACACTGAGGTGTCCAGTGTTGATTTGCAACTATTCACTGATGCGGCTGGGAGCGATGGGTTTGGAGCAATTTTGGGCCAGAGTTGGTGTAGATCCCCTTGGCCCTCACATTGGAGTGATTTGGGGTTAGTACGTAATTTGACGTTATTGGAGTTGTTTCCAATCATAGTTGCTATAGATTTGTGGGGTCACAGGATGGTGAATAAGCGGATTATATTCTGGACGAACAATATGGAGGTTGTGCATGCCGTGAATGGTTTGTCGTCTAGTTCCTTACCTGTGTTAGCATTATTACGTTTCTTGGTTTTGAGATGTTGGCAACTGAACAGATGGTTTAGTGCAAAACATGTTCCGGGGATTTGTAATGTGATGGCCGATGCTTTGTCTCGTTCGCAGATGTCCTTGTTTTGGGAATTGCACCCGGCAGCTTTGGCAGAAGGGGAGTCCCACCCTCTTCACTTATGGGCCCTGGTCGAGGAGAACTTGTGAACCTGTTGAGGGGTTCAGTAGTGCCGGCGACTTGGAGGAGTCATTGCAGAGCGTGGGATCAGTGGTTGGAATCTGCGGGGGTACTTTTCCATCACAAAATCAATGTCACCTTGATTTTTACCCTCAATTTTTTTGTCAGATTGTGTCAGGAAGTTTGTAGTGCAGCCACGGCAAGTAAACATTTAGCAGGGCTGGCCTTTATGTTAAAATTGAGGGGAGTTAGGGATGATACAAAGGAGTTTGTAGTTAGGCAGACGCTGAAGGGTTGGAGGAAGGAGGTGGTTTCCCGCTATACGAGATGGCTGGTATCTTTTGCACTGCTGAGCCAGATTTTATCTAATTTGTGTTATGTTTGCCGGGATGAGTATGAGTGTTCTTTGTTTGGCGTGGCGTACTCGTTAGCTTTCTTTGCAGCGTTGCGAGTTAGTGGGTTATTTCCGCCTAGCGTAAACAAATGGGATGGGCTTTATGGGCCTGATGTAGTGGTTTTGTGTGATTCCCTTAGTGTTTGTGTCAAGCGATCTAAGACCGATCAATCTGGGAAGGGTTCCTGGTTGTCTGCAGGGAATGTTGGGGGCCCGTATTGTCCTGTGATGTATGGTTAAAAAATGTTTGTCGGTTCGGGCAACCGGATCACAGTTTTTGATACACCAAAACGGTTCTTCTTTGTCGCGTTTTCAATTTAAAGCAGTTTTTAAGGCTAGTTTAACCCCTTAAGGACGCAGCCACTTTTGGACCAAATGACACAGCCTCATTTTTTAAAATCTGACGTGTGTTAATATATGTGGTGATGACTTGGGATTGCTTTTACCTATTCAAGCGATTCTGAGATTGTTTTCTCGTGACATATTGTACTTTATGTTAGGGAAAAATTTGATCGATATATTCAATATATTTGTGTGGAAAACACCAAAATGTATAGAAAATGTGCAAAAAATTTGCATTATCTAAATTCAAATGTATTTGCTTGTAGGACAGATAGTTATACCACACAAAATAGTTACTAGCTAACATTTCCCATATGTCTACTTTAGATTGGCATCATTTTTTGAACATCCTTTTATTTTTCTAGGACGTTGCAAGGCTTATACGTTTAGCAGCAATTTCTCACATTTTCAAGAAAATTTCAAAAGCCTATTTTTTTAGGGAACAGTTCAGATGTGAAGTGGCTCTGAGGGCCTTATATATAAGGAACCCACACAAATCACCCCATTTTAAAAACTGCACCCCTTAAAGTATTCAAAACAGCAGTTAGAAAGTTTCTTAACCCTTTATGCGTTTCACAGGAATTAAAGCAAAGTGGAAGGGAAATTTGCAAATTTCATTTTTTTTTGCAGAAATTCCATTTTAATCCACTTTCCAGTAATACTGAAGGTTTTTACCAGAGAAACACAACTGAATATGTATTGCCCTGATTCTGCAGTTTTTAGAAATATCCCATATGTGGCCCTAGTGTGCTAATGGACTGAAACAAAAGCCTCAGAAGCAAAGGAGCACCTAGTGGATTGTAGGGCCTTCCTTTTCTTAAATTATATTTCAGGCACCATGTCAGGTTGGAAGAGGTCTTGTGGTGCCGAAACAAAGGAAACCCCCCCAAAAAAAAAACATTTTGGAAACTACACCCCTTGAGGAATTCATCTAGGGGTGTAGTGAGCATTTTGACCACACATGTATTTAATAGATTTCATTAGAATTGGGCAGTGAAAATGAAAAATTACATTATTTTCCAATAAGCTTTACCTCAGAATTTTTAATTTTTTCAACAAATAAATGAGGAAAAGCACCCAACATTTGTAAAGCAAGTTCTCCAGAGTACGGAAATACCTATGACTTGGGGTAAGTCGAGTGATGTATGTGTATACAAATTACACTTACCTACTATCTGGTACCCAGTAATAACCCACACCTTTCTCTCAAGAAGATTCGACACCGAGGGTTTGGATAAAGTGGCCACAGCAGCCATTTTATTAAGAAATAAATGGAAAAGTTAGTTAACTCAATTAACCATAAATAAATAATACTCATATTATTTATTAACAAAACATTAATAAATCATAATACACGAACAATAAATTATAACCCAAACACGTCAGACACCACTGACAAACAAAGATTGACACATAGACTAGGAGAAGTCCTTGGAGCTATCATTACACTTTTTATGTTACCGGCTATCTGCCCCACCATTTTACCCCCAGCCGTAAAAACCTGGCTCAGAGGCACCAATATTCCTGGCAGATGCCATAAGGTAACTACCACCTCTCCCAAGGGATAACACCCTAAGGAATACACACTATACAACCGCCAGTGTCCTTTCATCTTTAAAACCCGCGATGCATCCCCCCCATAATTATTTGTCTAACTCCAAGTACTCCCCAGCCACAGCGAACAGGCCTTGAACCCCTTAAGCCTGAGAGTCCCGCCACAACAAATAATGCGACATGCAAAGTTCAATTTCTCCAGAAGGGACTGCAGTTCCCTCAAAGTAATTTTTTTAAGACGACACGCCCGAGCAACGTCTAACGCTAATAACTTGTCAACCGGGAGCCTGCATTCCATTACCACCGAGTCAATTGTAATGCCTAAAAACTCAATGGTAGTCGTCGGACCCACCGTCTTATCTGGAGCCAACGGCACCCCAAAATTGCACGCCACTCTGTGCACTACTTGTAACAAATTAGCACACACCTTGGATTGTCCCGGCCCCACGCACAATAAATCATCTAAATAATGAATGATCTAATCCACCCCCGCCACCGATTTGACCACCCATTCTAGAAATGAGCTAAACGCCTCAAAGTACGCACAAGAAATGAAACAACCCATAGGGAGGCACCGATCCACATAAAAACTGCCCCCCAAAAACAACCCAGTAAACGCTGACTATCCGCATGCACCGGAAACAGCCGGAAAGCCGCCTCGACATCAGTCTTGGCCATTAACGCCCTCTTACCATGGAAACGCACCCACTGCACCGCCGCGTCAAATTGCATATACACGACAGAGCAAAGATCACGATCAATCCCGTCATTAACCGAAGAACCCTTCGGATAAGATAAATGGTGAATCAAACGGTATTTGTTTGCCTCCTTCTTCTGGACAACCCCAATCGGGGAAACGACCAAACCCGGGATGGGCATAGAACTGAATGGCCCCGCCATGCGCCCCAATTCCACCTCCTTAGCCAATTTTACCCCAACTATGTCAGGATGCTGGTAAGCTGACTTCAGATTTTTTTATTGAAAAGGGGACCCTGTGAGGAGGGGAGGGGATACAAAAACCCACATTAAAACCGTCAAACAACAACTGCGCTTTGGCCCTGTCCGGATAACTACTTAGAAACCTGACCATCCTTTCCAGCTTCACCGGCGTCACCCCCATGACTGGAGTTAAAACCCCTCCCCCACCTCGTTTCCCCTTGCGCATGCATTTAGATGCCCCGTGTGACGTCCCATTACATTGAGAGAAAAGGTGCTTGAACTTGCAACCTGCACCGAATTTACACTGCCCCTCATTGTATTGCCAGCACAGCCCGAGTTTTGCGTTGCCCCCTGAGCTAGATTGACCAGCCTGGCCTGCTGCACCCCTGCTCCCGGGAAAGGACTGGCCCGGTCGAACTGGAGCCGTAACTCGTAACCAGAGGGCAATATCCTTGTGATCCCACCTAATATTGGGCCGAACCGCCTTCCGTTGTCTAAATTGCTCATCATAACGCATCCAAGCTACCCCCCCCCCCCGTAAACCCTATGGGCCTCCCCAAAGGCATCCATATAGCAAAAAAGGGGGGAACAAAGTTCTGGCGCCTTTTCACCAATAAAACTGGCTAAAATAGCAAACGCTTGCAACCAGTTATCAAACGTCTTAGGTATAAGACAATAATGACGCTTTTCCTCCTCCTCCTCCTCCTTCTTACTCTCATCATGCTCTCCATTCTCCAGATTAAATTTTTCAAGGGGCAATAATGAAAAGATCTCCACATACTCATCCTTCCAAATTTTTTCTCGAACTTCCTGCTTTAAATGCGCCCCCAAAGGTCCTTCAAAACACACATAAACCTCCCCTCTGGCTTTATCATCCAACCGAACCCCATCAACCGCCGCCGCTGAATCGGTCTGAACTGACACCGCCACTGATTCCGTAGTTCCCCCTACACTCCCAGCGACCGCCGCCGTCCGCCCTAGATGCCCCCACCCACGCCGCCAATTATAGACCGCGTAGGAGGCGCGGCGACCCCCGTCCCGTCGAGCCGGCCTAACAATTCCTTTACGCAACCGACCAGATCTCGCAGACTATCACCCCCTCCCCCAACATTCAAAACCCCAGACCCCACATCACGTACAGGTTCCCCAGGACCCCCAACCCCGGAACCCACCCCGGAGACAGGAAACATAAGTATAGCAGGAAAAGGTAAAGACGGTGAAAACGACTCACCGAGCTGCACAGGCGCTGTGGACCCATCAGCTGGAACGTCCTGTTCACAAAGCTCCCCATCCTCAAAGTCTTCTGCAGATCTGGTCCCCGATCCATGGCAGCACGCACATGCGTGCACGACGGCTGGAACCTAGGTGGGGGAGGGGTGGGCTCCCAAGCTCCCCCTCAGGCAGTCACCAGGCACAGGAGGGCCGGCAGCTCGCCGCCCGGAAGTCACCAGTGACACGGACGACCTAAGCCTGCGGCCTAATGCAGGTCCCTTGCTTCTCCCCGATCTCTGTGGGGCTCCACTCCCAGCCGGTACATCACCGGGGGCGACCGTCCGGACCATGGAACCTGGCGTGGAAATGGAGAGTGGAGGGGTGACCGGAAGTAGAGGCCTCAACCCCTCCACCTCCGCTGGACTCCGCCGCGAAGCGGGATTCCTCCCGACCCTGGCACCGGCCACAGTAGCAGAGCTGCCAGAAGCCCGAGCCGGAGGGTCCCTTGCAGGGCTCCCTCTGCGGCACCGAGTCCTCGGAGCCACGTCAGGGCTCAACCTTTCCGGAGGACGTGAATGCCGGGCCTGACGTGGGGGAGAGACAGCTAATGGACCCGGAGCATTGGCCACCGCCGCTGCCTGCTCCTCCAACCAAGCGGAGCCAAATGCAGTAGCAGCAGCTCGCATCTGTTCATCGAACAGCTGTGCCGACATGATGTCCCACACAGGTAAGATGGCCGCCAGATGTGAAATCTCCTAACTGCGTGCGGGGATGTCTTTCCAGTGTGCTGCTCCCGTCCAAAAGACCGGGAAATCAGCAGCACGTCCCTATAACCCCCACTGGATCCCTCCCTTCTCCTGGACCCACCCCCTCTACTAACCCTCCCCTTCCTACTGTGACGGCGATTCTCCCTCCTATCCCCATCATGTCTGGCCTCCCCTCCACTGTGTCAGGGTCAGTCCGGCCTGTGCTACATGTGGTCATAAACTGCTGTTTGGGCAAGGGGCAGGACTCAGAAAGGAAGGCACTCCATTTGGCTTTTGGAGTACAGATTTTGCTGGATTGATTTCTCTGCACCATGTTGCATTTATAAAGCTCCTAAAGGTACCAGTACAGTGGAAACCCCCCAAAAGTGACTCCATTTTAGAAACTACACCCCTAGAGGAATTCATCTAAGGGTGTAGTGAGCATTTTGACCCCACAGGTATTTCATAGATTTCATTAGAATTTGGCAGTGAAAATGAAAAATTACATTTTTTTTTCCACTAAGACGTAGTTTTAGGTCAAAATGTTTCATTTTCTCATCAAATAAAGGAGAAAAATCACCCCAACATTTGTAAAGCTACTTCTCCAGAGTACGGAAATACCCCATATGTGGTAATAAACTACTGTATGAATACAGATCAGGGCTCAGAAGGGAAGGAGCGCAATTTGGCTTTTGGAGTGCAGATTTTGCTGGATTGGTTTTTCTGCAATATTTCGCTTTTGCAAAGCCCCTTAGGTACCAGTACAGTGGAAACTACCCAAAAGTGACTCCACTTGGTAAACTACACCCATTGAGGAATTCATCTAGGGGAGTAGTGAGCATTTTGACCCTACAGGTTTTATTATAAATGGGCAGTGAAAATCAAAAATTACATTATTTTCCAATAAGACGTAGCATTAGTTCAAAATTTTTCACTTTCTCAACAAATAAAGGAGAAAAAGCCCCCCAGAACTTGTAAAGCAACTTCTCCTGAGTACAGAAATACCCCATATGTGGTAATAAACTACTGTATGAATACAGATCAGGGCTCAGAAGGGAAGGAGCGCAATTTGGCTTTTGGAGTGCAGATTTTGCTGGATTGGTTTTTCTGCAATATTTCGCTTTTGCAAAGCCCCTTAGGTACCAGTACAGTGGAAACTACCCAAAAGTGACTCCACTTGGTAAACTACACCCATTGAGGAATTCATCTAGGGGAGTAGTGAGCATTTTGACCCTACAGGTTTTATTATAAATGGGCAGTGAAAATGAAAAATTACATTATTTTCCAATAAGACGTAGCATTAGTTCAAAATTTTTCACTTTCTCAACAAATAAAGGAGAAAAAGCCCCCCAAAACTTGTAAAGCAACTTCTCCTGAGTACAGAAATACCCAACATGTGGTCATAAACTGCTGGATACAAGTAAAGGAGCACCATTTAGCAGTTTTGGCAGGATTGATTCGTGGGCGTTATGTTGCATTTACAAAGCCCCTGATGTATCGGTACAGTAAGGACCCCTGAAATGTGACTCCATTTGGTAAACTACACCCCTTGAAGAATTAATCTAGGGGTGTAGTGAGCATTTTGACCACACAGGTTTTTGCTGAATTTATTATAATTGGGATGTGAAAATAAAAATTAACATTTTTTTTGCAAAAAGATGTAGTTCTAGCCCAAAATTTAGCATTTTCACAAGGACTATAGGACAAAAGAACCTCAATGTTCGTAAAGCATTCTCTACAGAGTAAGGCAATACCCCACACGTGGTCATAAACTGCTATTTGGACACACAGCAAGGCTCTAAAGGGAAGGAGCGCCATTTAGTATTTGGAGTGGAGTTTTTTCAAGATTCGTTTTTTCACACCATGTTGCATTGAGCTATAGTACCAGTACAGTGGAACCCCGAAAAATTACCCCATTTTGGAAAATAGATCCCTCAATGAATTTATTTAGGGGTGTAGTGAGCATTTTGACCCCACAAGTGTTTTGCAAAAATGAGTACACAATAGATGTTGCAGATTGAAAATTGCCATTTTCCACAGATATGCCATTTCAGTGCCCAATGTGTTGTGCCCAGCTTGTACCACCGCAGACACACACCCCATAAATTGTTAAGCGGGTTCTCCAGAATACAGTAATACCCCATATGTGGTCATAAATTGCCGTTTGGGCACACTGTCAGGCTCAGTTGGACCACCATTTGGCTTTTGAAGCGCAGATTTTGCTTGGTATTTTAGTGGTATTTCAGCTTATAATGTGGGTGCATATGTAAGCTGGGTGGAGTACATCAGGGTATATGTAAGCTGGGCGGAGTGCATCAGGGCATAATAGAATGATGTAATAATGGGGTGAATGAATAATCCATGGATTGGTGTGGTACGCTTTGAACCAATCCTTTATGCACAGGCCGGGTTTTTGGGGTATTATACAAAATATCTGCGCTCCAGTGTTGCCTAATTTTTGACTTCTTCACTAGCCCTATAAGCAGCACAAGGTCCTAAAGTGTCCTCATCTCCGCTGCATCTACAGGGTCCACCTGTGGGGTCCAGCAAATGACAATGTAGGGTATTTAGTGAAATTCTATTTTAGTGAAAATTTGTCTGGGCCATCATTTAGCATCATTGCGTTTTGAGAGTCATAACGTGTTATTTTTCCGTTGACGGAGGTGTGTGAGGGCTTGTTTTTTGTGGAAGGAGCTGTCATTTTTAATGGTTCCATTTTGGGGTACATGCAATTGTTTTTATCACTATTAATTCCATTTTTTGGGAGATGAGGAAACAAAAAAACAGCAATTTTATCACAGTTTTGTTTTTTTATTTTTTACAGTGTTCACCGTGCAGTATAAACAGCATGTTAACTTTATTCTGCAGGTCGATACGATTGCAGCGACACCAAATTTATATAGTTCTTTTACGTTTCACTACGTTCCCACAATAAAAATACTCTTTTAAAAAAAATCATGTTTTGGTGTCGCCATTTTCTGACAGCCATAGCTTTTTTATTTTTTAGTTGATATCGCTACGGGAGGGCTTGTTTTATGCGTGACGAACTGTAGTTTCTATTGGTATCATTTTGTGTTACTTGCAACTTTTTGATTACTTTTTATTACATTTTTTTTGAGACAAGATGACCAAAAAATAAAATGCTGTCATTGTTTTTTATTAAAAATGTTTACAGTGTCCACCATGCGGTAAAAATAATGGGATATTTTTATAGATCAGGCCGTGCCGAATGCGGCTATACCTATTATGTATAGTTTATTTTTCATGTTTTCATTTTTTTTCTAATAATAAAGGAGTTGATCAGGGAATCAGGGATTATTGTTTTTATTTATTTATATTTCTTTAACATTTTTTTTTTACTTTTTTCACTTTTTCTTTTACACTGACCTGGGGACTTGAAGATCTGGTCTTCTGATCCCCGGTACAATACACTGCACTACTTATGTAGTGCAGTGTATTGTAACTGTCATTCTTCATCTGACAGTTAGCCTATTATGTCATGCCTCAGGCAGGACCTAATAGGCTTCCGTGCATGGCCAACCAGGATGCTTAGCAATGGCTTTCTGGTTGCCATAGCAACCATCGCCACCCGAGATCTCTCGCGGAGGGGCCCGGGGGGGTACAGAGAGAGTTCCCTCTCTCTGTCAACCACTTCAATGCGGCGGACACCATTGACAGCCGCATTGAAGGGATTAAATGGCTGCGATCGGCGGTAACTGCCGTCGCCACTGTTGCAGCGGGATGTCAGCTGTGTATTACAGCTGACAGCCGCTGAAGATGAAGCACGCACAGCTCCTGTGTTCGCTTTATCTACAGGGTGTGACTGTACGCCCTATTGCGGGAATGCACTTTGTATCTGGACGTACAGTCATGCCCAATAGCGGGAAGGAGTTAAGATACCTGGGGCTGCTGCCTAGCGAATTTGGTACTCATTCCTTCCGGATTGGTGCTGCTACTGAAGCAGATGCCTTAGGTTTAGATTCAGAGGCTATTATGCGGTTGGGTAGATGGAGCTCCAATAGCTTTAAGTCTTATAGTAGGCCAGATTTGGTTTGCGATTGATGAATTTCTGTGGTGGTTTTTATATTCCTTCTCTATCTTCCCCTCCATTCTCTAACCCCCCTCCCCTCTTGCTTAGTTTCAGCTTATTTCTATCTCCGACTGTGTCAATTTCTTTCCATCTGTTCATATATTGAGTTTGATTTTCTTTTTTATCAGGGTCTTGCCACCCCAAAATATGGATCTTGCGGTAGTCCTATGTGCATTGGGCGGCTGTCCATGCTGTATGGAGGCCTCTTGGCCCGAATTTAAGCCTTTCCCAGGCCGACGTCCACTGGAAAGGTGTCCGGGGACTATGGTGGGTGCAGTTGCTGGCAGAAGTAGTGGCGGTTACTAGGCAGACTGATGGACCTGTTGTCCTGATTATACATGCGGGGGGAAATGACATCGGTCAGGTTAAGATGGCTGAATTATTGTCATTGATTCGGCCCGATTTAGCGCGTTTCCAGCAGCTGTTTTCACGTTGTGTAGTGGTATGGTCCGAGATCGTGGCACGTACAGTTTGGCGGGGTGCCAGGAACTTGGCGGCATTGGACAGAGTGCGCAGGCTGCTGAATGTGCGGGTGTCACGCTATGTTCGCTCCATAGGTGGAGTGGGACTGCGGCATCAGTCCTTGGAAGGGGATAATGCGAATTTGCTTGCGCCGGATGGGGTACAGTTGAACGATATCGGGCTCGATATCTTCCTTTTGGACTTATTGGATGGTGCCGAGGACTGGCTTTGCTTTGTGGGGGTGGTCGGGGGAATGAGTAGGTTTCTCAGTTCCCCTCCTTGACGGAAATGATGGCTATGAAGGTGGATTTAGAACCCTACATGCCTGATGGAGTACAGAGAGCATCGGCATTATAGGAAGAGAAGAAAGGAGATAAAGATGTCTTCATGCCGATTTGTATATAATTAATAAAGCTGTGGCCACTTCCACATTTCCACAAAGATGGTGTCTGCATTTTATTATAAATTAAGTGATGGTGTAAGTTCCTGGGCAGGTAAGGTTGGTTCATGGGTTCTGGCAGTCTGTGTAAACAAGGCAACAATCAGACGATGGATGAGCAAATGCTCGTTCATCGGCTGATTGTATCGATTATGCTGCATAAAATATTATCTTTGTCGGCAGCACATCTCCCTGTGTAAACAGGGAGATGTGCTCCTGACATGATGGTGATGCATGGGGATGAGCGATTGTAGTAACGATCGTTCGTCCTCATACATAACCAATCACAGCTCCTTGTGAAGGAGAAAATGGGCGCCGATCAGCAACCTGTCTCTTTGATCGGCGCTCATTTTTATGGCCAAAATTAGCCGGTGTAAAATGACCTATAATGACCGTAGGTACCCTGTGTACCACCATAAGGTGCCTTCATTAGACATTGCATTCTTTCCTAGAGGCAATGCTTCTAGGGGAGAAATAGCTCTGTAAAATGGAATTTGATAAAACATGCTACAAGTTCTTTTCCCATTTGATTCTGTCATAAAACAAACTACCAGTATACCTCTGTATAAAAAAGGAGGAATTTGGATGTACAGTATGGGCCAATGTAGTACAGATCCACGACACAAATGTGTCGTTTAAATAATTAGTTGATCACAAGGTGTCCCCCTGCTGGGGAAATTATGCATTACACAGTACCCATTCAAGTCAATGGGTTGTCTATGTAATGCCGGACAGGACATGTCCACCAGAGCATGAGACATTCTTTGTAATCGCTCCCTACTCAAAGATGAGGCCAAAAAGATGAGGATCTGTTAACTCAGAATTCCCTAATATGGTTTACGAAAATGTTTTTTTTAAGTCTCTTTTTGATTTATTTATTTTTTTAAACATAACCTTTGTTTTACATTTAGAGTAAACTTTATATAGAAAGGGTGAATGCTTATGTAGCAATATAACACATTTCATTCATTAACATTTTCTGTCCATATTCATTCAGTGTTGTGCGTAGTTTATTTAAATGTGTCTATGTGCTTAACAACATCAGCATCCATAGCTTCTGTGTTATAGCTAGTTCCATATTATTAAAACTATACATCCCAACATTTGCTTATCTATTTGCGGACCACTTTTAAGCCCTGCCCTGAGCAGGATCACCCACAAAATACCCAGAGAACTTTTATGAAAATTTACTGAAGCCCCGCTATTAAAGAGGCTCTGTCACCACATTATAAGTGCCCTATCTCTTACATCATGTGATCGGCGCTGTAATATAGATCACAGCAGTGGTTTTTATTACGAAAAACTATCAATTTTGACCAAGTTATGACCTGTTTGAGATTTATGCTAATGACTTTCTTAATAGACAACTGGGGCGTGTTTTTACTTTTTGACCAAGTGGGCGTTGTAAAGAGAAGTGTATGACACTGACCAATCAGTGACCAATCAGCATCATACATTTCTCTCCATTCATGTACTCAGACATCGTGATCACACATTAACGTTACTGAAGCGTCTTGAGAGTGAATAGACATCGCTACCAGCCAGCACGCAATGTCTATTCACAATCCCGACACATCAGTAACGTTTGTGTGGCACATCGAGAACACGCTGTGCTGTCAGTAAGTCCCACACAAACGTTACCGAAGTGTCGGGATTGTGAAGTAATGTTAATGTGTGAGTAAGTGACAGCAAGCGTGATCTCGCGAGATCACGCTTTGTGTGAGTACATGAACGGAGCGTCATACACTTCTTTACAACGCCCACTTGGTCAAAAAGTAAAAACACGCCCAGTTGTCTATTAAGAAAGTCATTAGCATGAAGCTAATATAGGTCATAACTACGTCAAAATTGATTGTTTTTCTGTTTCAATATGTCTTTATTGAAGTTTTTCTAAATAAAAACCACTGCTGTGATCTACATTACAGCGCCGATCACATTATGTAAGAGATAGGGCCCTTTTAATGTGGTGACAGAGCCTCTTTAACATAATTTGCAATTTTGTTTGTACAGGTTATTTTATAAGGACCAGCACCCATGAAATGGTGAGCATGTTCTGTAAGTAACAACGCCCATCGAGCTTGTCTTGATTTTAGCCTCTGGGCAGATTCTAGGAAAACCAGATTCTTGTGGTCGGTAAGGACCGTTACCTGGTGCCTAGCCCCCTCCAGGAAGTGGCGCCACTCTTCAAATGCCCATTTAATGGCTAAGAGTTCGCGGTTGCCAATGTCATAGTTACTCTCAGTGGGTGAGAACTTCCTGGAGAAGTAGGCACAGGGACGGAGATGGGTAAGACCCCTGGTATCCTGGGACAAGACAGCACCCACTCCCACCTCGGAGGCGTCAACCTCCATGATGAATGGCTCCATTTCGTTAGGCTGAATCAGCACTGGGGCAGAGACAAAGCACCTCTTAAGGACCTCAAAAGCCTGAACCGCCTCCGGAGGCCAGTGGAGGAGATCAGCACCCTTGCGAGTAAGGTCCGTAAGAGGCTTAGCGATGACCAAGAAGTTAGCAATAAATCTTCTGTAATAATTAGCGAACCCCAGGAAGCACTGTAAAGCCTTCAGGGAGGTAGGTTGGACCCATTCCGCTACAGCCTGAACCTTGGCAGGGTCCATGCGGAATTCGTTAGGAGTGAGGATTTGACCCAAAAATGGTATCTCCTGCACCCCAAACACACATTTTTCAGTTTTAGCAAACAGTTTGTTTTCCCGAAGGGCCTGGAGCACCTTCCTGACATGCTCAATGTGGGAGGACCAGTCCTTGGAAAACAATATCATCAAGGTACACTACAAGAAATACCCCCAGGTAGTCTCTTAAAACCTCATTTATGAAATTCTGGAAGACGGCGGGAGCATTACACAACCCAAAGGGCATGACGAGGTTTTCGAAATGACCTTCGGGCGTGTTAAACGCAGTCTTCCACTCATCCCCTTCCCTGATTCGGATAAGGTTATAAGCCCCCCGAAGATCAAACTTAGAGAACCCCTGAACCTGATTAAAGAGATCAGGAATCAAAGGAAGGGGATATTGGTTCCTTACAGTGACCTTATTCATGTTCCGGTAATCGATGCATGGCCTAAGACCACCATCCTTCTTCCCTACAAAGAAGAAGCCAGCACCTAACGGAGAAGTAGAGGGGTGGATGTAACCCTTGACCAGGCTTTCCTGGATATATTCTCTCATGGCTTCACGTTCAGGACAAGAGAGATTAAATATCCTACCTTTAGGGAGCTTAGCTCCTGGTACCAAATCGATTGCGCAATCGTACTCTCTATGAGGAGGTAACTCTTCGGAGGCTTTTTTAGAAAAAACAGCAGCGAAGTCCTGAATAAACTCAGGTAGAGTGTTCACCTCCTCAGCGAGAGAAACCAAATTAATAGAAAAACATGAAGTCATGCATTCATTACCCCATTTAGTAAGATCCCCTGTATTCCAGTTAAACGTGGGATTATGCATCTGCAACCAAGGAAAGGAAGGCCTAAAACCAAATCGGACGATAATCCCTGCATCACCAACACAGAACACTGCTCCAAATGCATGGAGCCAACCATGAGTTCAAATATAGGGGTATGCTGTGTAAAATAACCATTAGGAAGTTGAGTGGAGTCGATACCCACTACCGGGACAGGTTTAGGCAAATCAATTAAAGGCATAGCTAGAGACATAGCAAATGACACAGATATAATATTAGCAGAAGACCCTGAGTCCACGAAGGCACTGCCTGAGGCAGACCTACCACCAAAAGAGACCTGAAAGGGAAGCAAGATTTTATTAGGCTTCATATTTACGGTAAATACCTGTGCGCCCAAGCGACCTCCCCGATGGTCACTTAGGCGCGGAAGCTTTCCGGCTGCTTATTCTTACGCCTAGGACAGTCGTTCACTTGATGCTTCTCATCCCCACAGTAGAAGCAGAGACCATTCTTCCTGTAGAACTCTCTACGTTGTTGGGGAGACACGGAGGCCCCGAGTTGCATAGGTTCATCCGAGTTTTCTGTGGAAGAACGAAGCAACTGAACCTCTGGAGCCATCATAGGGGAGTCAGAGGAAAAGTCAGAAAAACTTTCGAGTCGTCGTTCCCTGATCTAGAGAGTCCGAAGAGGGATAACTAACTAACAGGTCTTTCAGGGCGTTCGACAGACCAAATCTAAACTGACACCTCAGGACAGGGTCATTCCACCGAGAAGCTACACACCACTTCCTAAAGTCAGAACAGTACTCCTCAACGGGTCTCTTACACTGACGTAAGGTCACCAGCAGTCTTGTCAGTCTCGTTATAGATGAGCCCGAGAGCGGAAAAAAAAAAATCAACAGATGAAATTTCCGGGGCGTCAGGAGCCAAGGAGAAGGCCCATTCCTGGGGGCTGTCCTGGAGCCGGGACATAATGATACCCACTCGCTGGTTCTCAGAACCTGAGGAGTGGGGCCTTAAACGGAAATAGAGCCTACAACTCTCGAGGAAGGAGAAAAAAGTCTTCCGGTCCCCTGAGAACCGGTCAGGCAACTTGAGGTGGGGTTCTAGAGGTGAGGTGGGGGGCACTACCAGGGCAGCGCCTCACACAGCGGTTACCCGCCAATCTTACAGCGCCAGCCACGCAGGACCAGCATTGACTAAAGTGCCTGAGGAAGGTCAATGTTTTGACCGAAACGTCGCACGCACTGTCACTGGCTACAAATAAATAAATTAATTACTTGGATAAGTAATTCCATATTGGTGTACATAGTACTTTGTTTCACTACCAGGGTAGCATCACGCTGGTTGCACCTCTGAGCCAGGTCTTGGACCTGTAAGGAAAGACCCTGCATTTGCTGAGCCAGTGCCTCAAGGGGGTCCATAGTGTGTCAGGGACCAGGGTAGAAAAGGTATTTGGGCCTGTGATTATGTAATGACGGGGTAGGGAGACAGACAGGTGAGCCCTAATCTACCCATCACTCAATCCCTGCCTACTTGCACGGCCCGTCCTAGGCGACGGCGTACAACTGGGCGACGGTCCCTACGCTCAATAAGTGCACGACAGACCAACAGACAAGGGTACACAGAAGCTAAGGGAAATGGGGCAGTTGCCCACGGCAACACCGTGAGCAACAAGAGTAGTGAACGAGCCGAGTCAAACCAGGAGTGTACGAGGTACCAAACGCAGAGCAGGAGAGTAGTCAGTAAAGCCAGGGTCAATTTGAAGCAGAGGACAATAGTACAAGCAGGAGCAGCAGAGCCAGGAAACAGAAGAATCACAGGCAAAGGAGGAGCAGGAAATGAGGGTATAAATGGACAGAGGGCGGGAGCTAGCTCC
Organism: Rhinoderma darwinii; assembly: GCF_050947455.1. Taxonomy (NCBI): domain Eukaryota; kingdom Metazoa; phylum Chordata; class Amphibia; order Anura; family Rhinodermatidae; genus Rhinoderma; species Rhinoderma darwinii. The sequence goes on along the minus strand of NC_134690.1, from coordinate 57,540,939 downwards.
GTCTGGCCAGGTTGTGATAGGTTCTCCCACTCCTCAGCCTCCCAGCCTGAGTGGTAGCAGATCGAGTCACTCTAACAGATCTCGGCACAGATGCAGGCAGATTAACCACAGGCGTCGACAAAGAAGCTGTGTCAGGCAAATCCATTACAACCACACAGGAGAACTGACAGCTCCTCTATACTACACCACACAGGAGAACTGACAGATCCTCTATACTACACCACACAGGAGAGCTGACAGATCCTCTATACTACACCACACAGGTGAGCTGATATATCCTCTATACCACACCACACAGGAAAGCTGACAGCTCCTCTATACTACACCACACAGTACAGCTGACAGATCATCTATACTACACCACACAGGAGAGCTGACATATCCTCTATACCACACCACACAGGAAAGCTGACAGCTCCTCTATACTACACCACACAGTAGTACTGACAGCTCCTGTGTACTACAACACACGGGAGAGCTGACAGATCCTATTTACTACACCACACCGGTGAGCTGACAGCTCTTCTGTACTACACAACACAGGAGAACTGACAGATCCTCTATACTACACCACACAAGGGAGCTGACAGATCCTCTATACTACACCACACAGGAGAGCTGACATATCCTCTATACCACACCACACAGGAGAGCTGACATATCCTCTATACCACACCACACAGGAGAGTTGACATATCCTCTATACCACAGCACACAGGAAAGCTGACAGCTCCTCTATACTACACCACACAGTAGTACTGACAGCTCCTGTATACTACACCACACAGGAGAGCTGACAGATCCTCTTTACTACACCACACAGGTGAGCTGACAGACCCTCTATACTACACCACACAGGAGAACTGACAGATCCTCTATACTACACCACACAAGGTAGCTGACAGATCCTCTATACTATACCACACAGGTGAGCTGACAGGTCCTCTATACCACACCACACAGGAGAGCTGACAGATTTTCTATACTACACCACACAGGAGAGCTGAGAGTACCTGTTTACTACACCACACAGGAGAGCTGAGAGTTCTTGCTTACTACACCATACAGGATAGCTGACAGATCCTCTTTACTACACTACACAGGAGAACTGACTGCTCCTCTATGCTACACCACACAGGAGAGCTGACAGATCCTCTATACTACACCGCACAGGAGAGCTGACAGATCTTGTATACTACACCACACAGGAGAACTGACAGATCCTCTATACTACACCACACAGGAGAGCTGACAGTTCCTGTTTTCTTCACCACACAGGAGAGCTGACAGGTCCTCTATACTACACATCACGGGAGAGCTGACAGATCCTCTATACTACATCACATAGAAGAGCTGACAGTTCCTCTTTGCTACACCACACAGGAGAGCTGACAAGTCCGAGCTGGACCTCCGGAAGGAGTTACAGTACGTTTTGTGAGTTTTATCATTGTAATCATTCCGAAGCACCTATAAGGTCACAGGTAGAAACGCCACCATGCATGATATGGAAACGAAGCAGTTGGATGCACAAAAACACATTGCACTTGGTAAATTCAAATTGAAGTTTCATGAAAAAGTAGATCACAAACATCTGCTTTGGATATAATTATATTTCTATTTCAGCTGCAACAAGCTATTTACAGCCAAGCCTGTTCATAAGGAGCTTTATAATTAAGCAAACAGAATAAAATCTTTTTATAGAATGTAGATCTATGGGTGATAATCACACCAAAATATACAGCAAAAGTTACAAATAGAGCGTTTAACACTGCTTACATTGTTATTGATGTGCTCAATAAAGCCTGACATCCCTTTGTTTGGCAATGCAAGAGAATAGATTTCCGCACAAAAGTTTAAACTTTTTAAGTATAGAGTGCGGCATGGGAAGATTGTTGTCATATTTAGGTATTTACATAACTACAGTAGAGAAAATGGAATGAAAACAAAATTTCCATTTCAACATTGTGTAAAAAAATTCATAGCCATTTGGAAATCAAGGATGTAGAATAATACAGATGAAGCAGAAGTTATTGTAATAAGTTGTAAGGGAAGAACTGACAAACTTTGTTAACTGTGGAAAATGACACATTAGATAAATGAGGGAATAATTAAACATTTACTTTACTGCTAATTTGCAGAATCAAGCAAGAAAATAGATTTTGTTACACTTTCTTATATGTGGATCTGACATCTTATGACTTTTATCTATTTATTTCTATTTGCAATGGTTTATATTATATTTTGCAGGATCTTGTCAATACATGTATACACTGATAACACAGCAGAGCCCTGTTTACGGAAACTGTTCGGCAATGCACAGAGGCCGTATGACTCCTTAGTATAGTACCATGCAGCCTCCATGTACTATTGTCCAGGCTCCCACAGGTACCATATGTACAGATTCATTCTCCCCTGGAAGTAATGCTTCTAGGGTAGAATACCTCCATACATATGACATCCGATGGAGCATGCCAAGATTATTTTGACGGAATCCGACTGAAAACATTTCCATAAACCCCCCATGTACTTCTATGGCAGCCTATTATGGCTCCCTACAAAACTGAGCCGTAACACGACCATATGCATGAATTCTAACACTGGTAGTCTCTATTTCAGTCATGCCAGAAGTCTAGACCTGTCAAGATCTCTAATTTACTGAATTTGGCAATTTGATAGTCATCCTGTAGAAGTGTGATAAAACAAAAATTCCTACATTGTCATTCAAATGGTCAAGGTTAGACATCAAGCACTTGATCATATTACAGGTACATGTCATACAGATCTGTAAACCTTCTATGGGACCATATGGTGTCTCCAATTTTGTATAGAGGCACACAGTTCTATTTTTATTCTCAATAATTTTTCAGCTATGGCATTTATGCTTCTCATAGATGTACCATGTGGTGATACACAGAATTACACAATATGGATCTGTAGGGACTCTATGTGCTGTTCTACATTGCCTGTGCAAGCAGGCATTTTATGTGCATTGACCCTAAGGTCTTATCATGCACAAACAGCCCGGCACTGTGGCACATAGAATCCATATGGCTACATAGTATAGAGCCACAGGCACTCAGTGTGCTGTAGTAATGTACTGTATAAATAACTCCATAATATGACATCTGATGGAGCATGACACTCTTTTTTCCTGTTGGATTCCATATACATGCAAATGAAACTGGAGGCATAGGGGGTACAATATGGATTTATGGACTTCTTTGGGTGCTGTATTACTAATCCCATAACTTGGAGATTATGCCCATCTGCATAAGCCCTTAGGCTGAGAATGCGTCCCACTGCAGCCAATAACAGTTTTAGATTTAGTCGTGAAGTTGTTTTTCTTTTTTGCCACAAACTTTAGACTAAGAAAGTTAATTTGCTTGGCATCTTATTTTTACCTTAAAGGTGACTAGTATGCTACCGAGGAATGAGGCTATAAGCTTCATCTGATACATTAATAAATTATTCTATAGTAGAGTGATTAATGGACATCATAGAGGATGGTCCTCCATTCAGGACCACCGTCTATGAGCCTGAAGTACCACGAGCAAGAATTGACTCTCGCTCTTGTAGACTCGGTCTATCCAAATGCTACATGGAAATCCATACATTTCAATGGCTGCATGCAACTCAACATTTCCTCTACAGGAAAAATAAGCAGCTGACGATAACTTCCTACGGCAAAATTAACTATTTGATGAGGGACCCTCATATATAAATTGGTGTCTTATTTTACGTTTTCTTTTTTCTCCCCTGAAAATTCCCACTTAAAAAGGAAATATCACTTCCTGGGAACCCTCATGAAGGAATTGGAGACCAAAATATGAAACCTTTCTCAAATATATATAATTAGAAAAATATAAAAATTGTCCCTTCTAATTTAGTGATAAAAGCTGGCCCTTTATGAAAGAGAAATGACTACAGCCATAGTGCGCAGAAGTGAGCAGTTAAAGTATCACAGATTTTGACTGCTTTGTGAGACTTTCAGCTTCTGAGCTGGGAGAGTCCACTGTGTGTGCAGTGTTGGGTTGGTGGGTAGGGTTGAGGACTGTGAGTGTGTAGCATGTGTACACAGTGAAGTTCTCTGCTGCTATCTTATTTTATGCTGGATGTATTTATAATAGCAGCAATGTAAGATGGATTACTGTGTATTATGGAGTAGCAGGAGGAGGAGGCTAGAAAAATGAGCAGCAGAGGTAAATTCTGACACAGCTTTCTCTTCAGTATGCGAATGTTGCTGGCTCTGTGTGTATGTAGTGAGAGACTGAGAATAACCCTTTACAAGTAGCTGTCTTCTCTAACAGATTAACCCTTTACAAGCATTGCATGGCTGAAAAAAGAATAATATTCAATTTCAGGCTTCTGGCTAGAGGTGAGCAATTTTTTTGCATAATTTATGTTTCCTTAATTCACCACCCATTATGAGGCATTGGGGTATTATTAATGAAGCTTATAGGGGTTTTCGCATGAAGGACATTTGTGACATATCCACAGGATATCAGAAAAAAAAGGAGATTTTTGAAGCAGCACTAGTCCCGAGTATGGTGCGGTGCACGCTGTCAAGCCAGGCAAACCAACTCCAGCACGATGTATATCCAAAGAAGTAGTAGGACAACAGCACACGTCTTCAAATCATCAAAGTGATGACAAAGACCCTTCACTCACTATGGGTCGAAACGTTGCTTGTCGTTTGTGGATGTCTTGACAATAAAACCACTTTGATGATTTGAAGACGTGTGCTGTTGTCCTACTACTTCTTTGGATATCCACAGGATATGTCATAAATGTCAGATAAATGCGGGTCCCACCACTAGGACCCGCACATATCTCTAGAACGGGGCCTTCTAAACCACGTTCTAGCTTTTGGTGCTAACGCTGTCTCTTGGCCACTTCCTGATTTTATGGTCGGGAGAACGGAAACAGCGTAGCTCGCTGAGCTATGCTGTTTTCGTAACTCCTACACTAGTGAATGTCAGTTACAGAAGCAGCTTAGCATACGAGCTACGCTGTTTCAGTAATTACCATTCAGTTCTATGGGACTTACGGAAACAGCGTAGCTCAGCAAGTTACGCTGTTTTCGTAACTTCCAACCATAAAGTCAGGAAGTGGCCAAGAGACAGCATTAACACCAGAAGATAGAATGGGGTTTAGGGGGCCCCGTTCTAGAGATAGGTGCGGGTCCAAGAGATGGGACCCGCATCTATCTGACATTTATGACATATCCTGTGGATATGTCATAAACATTCCTCGTGGGAAAACCCCTTTAAGATTCTCCTTTGGTGAATTTATGAAAAAAGGCGAGGAATTTATTCTATCATTGTATTCTATGGAATAGAAATTAAAAAAACAGCGAAACAGGCAAATTGATTTGCTCACACCTTAACCAGGCCAGATCTGAGTACAAGGCTCCACTTTGCCATTAATAGGCTGTATAGAATCAGCTTCTTCCTCACAGTTGGTACCGCCCAAACTAGAGGGTATTATAACGAGATTTGGACCTCCCTCTGCTGAAATAAAAGTAGAAATTGTATCCTGTAATACTGTGGGAAATCTGTTGTTCTGCTAATATTATGAATAAATTACAATACATTACAAAATCAACTTATCATCTGCAAACAAAAGAAACTCAACAGACTAAGGAAGAAATCGGGTCTCAAAATACAAGAAGGGAAGCAAAATCCACATAACCATTTGGATATACCATCCTCTGTTGTAAACCTCTCTCAGTATGAACCAAGCAAAATGGAAATGAATGTTCTATCTAAAGGACTTACATTTTGTCCCACTAAACCACTTGACAGAGCCCAGTTTTGCAGTGACGTGGAGGAATACTTCCGCAGATTGCGGCTGAAAGAATTATTTTCTGACAAAACAGATATGACATCACAAGCCGGGATGGGAAAAGAAACATCAAGAAAGAAGAAGACGACAAACTGGACCCCACAACCTGGATACAATCAAACTCTGGATTACTACATAGACTGCTTCAGAAAAAAAGTTAAATCTGAGATCTTGGACCAACAACACAAAGTAACACACAATCTCAGCATGGAGGAAAGGAATGCAACAAAATCACTAAAATCCAACAGAGACATCGTCATCAAACCAGCTGATAAACGAGGCGCTGTAGTGATTCTGAATACATCCGATTATATCCAGGAGGCACACAGACAACTCTCAGACAGAAAATACTACACCCTGCTTAATGAAGACCCCACCAAACAATACACAGTAGAACTTGTCCATATCATCAATAATTTCAACGCTGTATCAGACAGTTTAATGGACCTTATACCGGACAATCCCAGAATGGGAACATTCTACATGTTACCTAAAATACATAAAGAAGGCAATCCAGGGAGACCAATCATTTCAGGTGTTGGGACTTTAACTGAGAATATTTCTGACTGGGTGGAAAATCTTCTAAAGCCCTTGGTGAGGTGCACACCCAGTTATGTCCAGGACACCACAGACGTCCTCTGCAAACTCTCAGCCCTAGGTCCACTACCAGAGGGAACAATATTGGCAACTATGGATGTGGAATCTTTATATTCTAACCACTTTCTTCAAAAGAACAATCTAGCGACAGAGCCAGCCCTACAACTCATCAGGTTCGTACTCCATCACAATTATTTTTTATTTGACAAAGACATATATCTGCAATGTATGGGAAGCGCTATGGGTAGCAAAATGTCACCACAATATGCTAACCTGTTCATGGCCAAACTAGAGGAAGAGTTTTTATCAACCTGCGCAACTAAACCTCTAGCATATTTCCGGTACATTGATGACCTGCTGATAATCTGGACAGGCTCTGAACATGAACTGCTTTCTTTCCATAAAAACTTCAACAAGTTCCATCCTACCATCAAACTCACTCTCAACTACTCTACATCTCAAATACATTTTCTGGACATGACCATATACATGAGAGACAATACCATACAAACAACAATCTACCATAAACCTACAGGCCGTCCAGCATATCTGAGATGGAACAGCTTCCATCCGAGACACATAAAGAAATCCATCATCTACAGCCAGGCTCTGCGATACATACGGATCTGTTCAGACTGTGAAGACACATAACAACACCTGCTATCACTGAGGAATACATTCTTACAACAGGGATACCATCCAAGGATTATAGATGATCAGATCTACAGAGAAACAAGAATTCCAAGGAGCAATCTTCTGGAGTACAAAAAGAAGGAAGACAACAGCAGGGTTCCCCTAGTGGTCATATACAACCCCCAAATGAACATCTTGAGGAAAATTGCTGCTGATCTCCAACCCATATTTAACAAAGACAATAAACTGAAGGAAATATTGCCAGATTTACCACTCCTTGCCTACAAACAGCCACCAAACCTAAGGAATCTCCTGGTCAGAAGTGCCCTCTCACCACCATCAGAGACTGGCACTTTTCCTTGCAACAGTAGAAAATGCAAGACCTGTACCAACATCTTATCATCAAACACCATCCAGATACCAAACACGCAGCAGGACTATAAAATCACTGGCACGTTCTCCTGTACATCCTCCAATGTAGTGTACATGATCCTGTGTACAAGGTGCATCAATAAAGGAATCTACATTGGAGAAACAATACAAAAACTACAAACCAGGATGAGTCTTCACAGACATACAATAAAACAGGAGGTGGATACACCCGTGGGAAAACATTTCTCTGGACCTGATCACAGTTTGGCAGATTTAAAGGTACTCATTCTGAAGGGTCATTTTAAAAACAACAGAGAAAGAAAAATGTGGGAATTCAAGATGATGATAAAATTCCAGTCATTGACACAAGGCCTCAATCTAACACCAGGATTTATGAGCCACTACATGGACACACGTCACGTCCCCCATCAGACTGACTCCAGATGCCTTAACTCCTAAGTCATCACCCCTATAACCTCAGTTTTATTGCCGGCTTATCTTAATGATGTATCACTTCATGTACTAATTGTCTTTGTGTAACATCTAAATGTTGTGCTTTTTTCTAAGTCATTCATTTGTAAACTGCCTGAAGAAGGAGCCTCTGTGCTCTGAAAGCCGCATATAGAACTTTTATAATTAGCCAATAAAGGTATCATACCTATTATACTTTTGTCTTTTTTGACACAAAAGTATTTAACATTTCATATGAATAGGAAATAATTCCTAACAACTAATCCACTGTTTTTGTTTTGCGATTTTCTCAGGAACGATAGTTAAGTTTCTTCTTTTTCTATTGTATCAATCTCTTTAGGTAAAATAGTACAAATCATAGCGTACCACACATACTGTAAGTACAGAAATGGAAAAATAAGTATAAAATAGATAACAAATTTAATGTTATCATTCATGAAAATTCTCAACATTTCATAGAATCACATGCAAACATTTTTTGGCTGGCAATGAATAATTAGCATAAGTATATGAAAGGAAAAAAATACATATTTTATATAAGATGTTTTGGGATTAATTAATTCTGGATGGCACTGTAGTTTAGCATGCATGAGTGCCCATTTGCAATCCTGCCAAGTTTTAAGCAATTGCCAAAAGTACCACTATACTCTCTAAGGCACTCAGCAAATGACATCAGTGAAGTATGCCCAAAAACGGAAGAGAAGCGAACTATATGGTGTATAAAACTGGAAAGTTATGTAACAAAATATGAAATGAAATACTAGACTTTATTTAAGATTAATCAAAAGTTCCTTAGATATAAATTTCAATGTTTTATAACTTCAGTAGAAGAAGAAGGTGACCTTTTAACTTTTTGGAGATAGTGCACAAATAACTAGTGAAATTATCCTACTAGAGCACAGGGGTACAAAAGAAGTAGGTGCAGATATAATGCCCTATTGTTGCCCACTATTATCAATTTTTTTTTATTTATACATATAAGACAAAAATATTTTAAACAAAAAACAATGTTTTAATTATTACTGTATTAAGCAATACAATTACCCAAAAACATACACTTATTATGCCGTTTACTAAAGTGGTTATGTTGTACTTGTTCATTGTTGGGAGGGAAGAAGTTAAAGTTTTCAGAGGGTGGAGCATAAGACAAAAATAGGAACTGAAATGCAATGTCGAAGCTTTTAAATGGCTATTGAATGCTATAACTAAGCGAAGGGTTATAAGACTTGTACATGCAAATAGACAAGCTACAGTGATATAACAGTAAATCCGAATCCGAGACAGATTTTAGCCTCTCATGATACAGTATGGTGTACAGATTGTAAATCCCACAAAGACCAAGATTCTTCATGGTCCTACCCTGACACAAATCCCAGATTTAGAACTTTATTTTGACCATCATATAAAATAATAATTATTTCAATGCCCTATCAGCAGCAAAGCACACACTCACTACTTAACCATTATTTCTGAAGGTCACTTGATTATTCCCATCTCTTCTTATGGATTAGGGGGTTCAAAAAGGGGGACTATGAGCTTTCTCCGGATCAGCACTTTATTAAGATGAGATCTATTTATTTAATTAGATCAATTGCACCCAATGGTTCATTAATAGGGTATCGTGCAGATTCACATGTTTGTTAATTATTATTTTTTTTAAAGAAGACCTATCGGTTCTGAGAAATTAAGAATTGTTTCCTATCATTAGCAGAACAGAGGATTTCCCTCAGTATTACAGGACACAGGCTTGACCAGTGGTGTAACTACCGCCGTAGCAGCCGTAGCGGCTGCTACGGGGCCCGCGGCATGAGGGGGCCCGTGTCGCCACCGGCACGGGCCCCCACCAATGCCAGAGGCTCCGCTAGCAGCCGCTATGGCTGCTACAGCGCGACGCCACTGAACACTACGGCAGAGCAGGGAGGTATCTCACCGCTCTGCCATTAAACAAAAGACATGTATCCCCTATCCACAGGATAGGGGATACATGTGTGATTGCTGGCAGCGATAGTGAGAACGGGGGACCGAAAGTCCCCCGAAGTTCTCCATCACAAACCTCGGACTTCCGGGGTCTGTGTCGGCAGCTCCGTAGAAATGAATGGAGCGCCGATCGCGCTTGTCCGCATGCGTGACCAGCACTCCTTTCATTTTTATTGAGCTGCGCAGACTCCAGAAGTCAGAGGTTAGTCATGGAGAACTTCGGGGGACTTTCGGTCCCCCGTTCTCCTTATCGCTGCCAGCGATCGCACATGTATCCCCTATCCTGTGGATAGGGGATACATGTCTTTTGTAGGACACACTGTAGGTCTAAAAATTTTTGGGGGTTGGGGCTGCATGGCGTTACCTACAGGGGGGCTGTATAGCGTTACCTATAGGGGGGTTGTATGGCGTTACCTATAGGGGGTTGTATGGCGTTACCTACAAGGGGGGGCTGCATGGCGTTACCTACAGGGGGCTGTATAGCGTTACCTACAGGGGGGGCTGTATAGCATTATCTACAGAGGGGGCTGTATAGCGTTATCTACAGAGGGGGCTGTATGGTGTTATCTACAGGGGGTGTCTGTATAGCGTTACCTACAGGGGGGGGCTGTATAGAGTTCTCTACAGTGGGGGCTGTATGGCGTTCTCTACAGTGGAGGCTGTATGGCGTTCTCTACAGGGGGGCTGTATGGTGTTAGCGCCATACAGCCCCCTCTGTAGATAACGCCATACAGACCCCTCTGTAGATAGCGCCATACAGCCCCCACTGTAGATAACGCCATACAGCCCCCACTGTAGAGAATGCCATACAGACCCCTCTGTAGATAGCGCCATACAGCCCCCTCTGTAGATAACGCCATACAGCCCCCACTGTAGAGAACGCCATACAGACCCCTCTGTAGATAGTGCCATACAGCCCCCCCCTGTACATAACGCCATACAGCCCCCACTGTAGAGAACACCATACAGACCCCTCTGTAGATAGCGCCATACAGCCCCCTCTGTAGATAACGCCATACAGCCCCCACTGTAGAGAACACCATACAGCCCCCTGTAGATAACGCCATACAGCCCCCACTGTAGAGAACGCCATACATCCCCCACTGTAGTGATCGCCATACAGAGTCCCCTATGTAGAGAACGCCATACAGCCCCCCCTGTAGATATCTACAAAGGGGTCTGTATGGCGTTATCTACAGGGGGGCTGTATGGCGTTATCTACAGGGGGCTGTATGGCGTTATCTACAGAGGGGGCTGTAGAAAAGGCACTATCTACAAGGGGGGAATGTGTGACACCCAGGGGAGGGGGGGCCCCAGTCAAAAGTTTGCTATGGGGCCCAGTCTTTCCTAGTTACACCCCTGGGCTTGACTTTTATTTCAGCAGAGTAAGGTCAAAATCTGATGAAATTATCTTCTCCTCTGAGAACCAACTGTGCTGTGGGAGGAACTGATTCTATACAACATCTGAAAAGTGGAGTCTTGTATTCCGATCTGGTCAGGATTAGAAATGAGAGAATCAATTTGCCTGTTTTGCCATTTTGTTAAATTTGCTGCTCCACAGAATACAAAGGGAGAATTGATTTACTAAAATGTCTTATGAATTCTCATTGTGGTTGACTGCAGCGGTCACATGAATGTAAGGCATGTCATTGCGGCAGCAAAATAAACACAGACCGGCGAGGACCACTGGAACCTCGGTGCTGGAGCGGTGGGGGATGTAATGGGTGAGTATTAATTAATTTAACATTTTTCTACTGTCAGGCTACTTTTTTAAACTCCTGGAAAACCCCTTTAAGTACGTAGCCTATTTTGGCCTTCAGGACACAGTGATATTTCTTTTGCTTAATTCTGTAGGACAGCACAATTACGACAATACTAAATTTTGTATCGTTTTATGTTATGTTTTACTACTTTTACTATGTTTCACCCTTTTTAAAATAATTTATTTTTGTGTCGCCTTATTTTGAGAGCCATAACTTTGTTATTTTTTCATCGACGGAGCTGTGTGAGGGCTATTATTATGCAGGATGAGTTGATGTTTTCATTTATTTTGCAGTACCATACATACAGCTTTTTTTGAGAGGCAGGATGAACAAAAAAAAGCAATTATTGCATTATTTTTTAGTTTTTTAGTTTTCATGCAGATTAAATAATGTAATACCTTTATAGTTTGGGTCATTCTGCGAATACAGATATACCAATTATGTGTACATTTTTCTTTATATTATATGCATAATAAAGCATTTTTAATTGTGGGACAAGGTTTTTTTTGTGGTTTTTTTCTAATATTTTTAAACATGTTTTTGTAATTATTTTTTTTACTTTTTATTCTAGTTCCACTTGGGGATTTGACTATGTGTAAGCTTTATCGCTCATATCAAATCTATATTGCAGAGTATTATGCCTGTCAGAGGCAGGGCCTAATAGGTGTACTTAGATGGCAGACCTAGGGGAATGAATTAGGCTTCCGGCTGCTATGACAACCCATCGGCACGATCGATTGCAGGGGGCCAATCGGGTGACAGAAGGTGTCCCTTCCCTCTGTCTAACCGCTTAGATGCCACTGTTGCTATTGCAACTGAGGAGCTAAACGTCTGGGATCCATCCCAGTCATTGCAGCAGGGGGTCAGCTGTATGTTACAGCTAAGCTAAGCCTGCGCCATCATCGCCATACATTTATTTTAAAAATTGGGTTTTAATTAATGGTACAGAGATTTTTTTTACCAACTTATAGAGGAAATGTTTTAATTTACCTTAATATATGTTTCATGAGATTTCCCAGGAAGTGATAGGTCCCATTAAAGATGGGAGAAATGTACTTGCTATGCAGTTTAAATAATAAAAAAGTAATAAATCAATTGCAGACGCACTGGAACTATTTAAGAAGAGCTATGTTTGGCATGTTTGTGTTAAATTCCTTTGGTTTAGTTTATGTATCAATTTCCTCTCTAAGTACGATTATTATAGTATTAGATTTTCTTTTATGTGATTAATGATGTACAATAGATTCAGGCTTTTAAATGTTAGATCTATTCGTTGGTGTTTTGTGCTTTACTCACTTTTTTACAGACCTCAACTTGTCATAATGCATTAAGTGCTGGCATTACTTAAAACCTGACTTAAATTGCAAAGCCAGCCATAATAAAATACATTACAATATGCTGCTGTGCATTTTCCACTCATATTTAATCTTCGGCATGTTCTGATGCTTTCCTTCTTCTCAGTTGTCATTGTCTTCCTAGTTGAGTATCTAAAGGCTCCTGAGCCCCGGTTCAAAATGTTCAGCTTGGGCCCGCCCCCGCTCACTTTCTCCTCATGGCCCACCTGTAACTTTCAGCTGCATCGCTTGCTCTCATAAGTGATGCAGCACTAGCAGCCAGGGGCATTGCTAGGGTCTTAAAAGATCCTAAGACATATATTTTGCAAAAAATAAATAAATTCAAAGTATATATCAAAGACAGCATATCTATAAGACTGAAACTTTATATCTAACACCAAAAAAGAAGAACCCACGGAGTCTATAAGTCAAAATGTAAAAATGTAAAAAACAGTCTTTTTATTCCAAAAAATTATTACAAAAGTTACATATACACAATTGTAAAAATTAATCACAGATAACAACAAGATCGCCAAGAGAGAGTAAGTGTTCAAAACATGTTTGATTATATCAATACAGATATTGAATTGAGCCACAAAAAAGTGCATAGTGCACGAAAGGGGGGTTAAGCATGATATGATTACTCTAGGCTATATATGTAAGCATCTATAATTTAAAAGTTATTTCAGAGAATCGCATATAGAACTCATACTATTAAATACCATTGGATTTCCAAAGGCCGATAATAAAATGCTAAGTGCAGGTTTCTACCGGAAGGAATCCAAAAAAGGAGGATCAAGTACTAACCCATGTGGCTGAAGCTCAAGTACTGGCTACCTGCCCCAACGCGTTTCGGCTTTCGCCTTCGTCTACGCCACTGGATTGGATTAGAGACAGCAGCTCATCAGACAGTATCACACATGAAAGGCTTAGGTACAGTAGCTTAGCAAACAGTAGCACACATGATAGGCATATGGTAGATACAGGGGCACAGCAGACAGTATCACACATTGTAGGCATAGATACATGACTAAAGAGACACCTGCCCACATGATAGGCTTAGATACAGGGCCTCAGCAGACAATATTTATATACTTACCTTCCTTGCTCCTGAGTTGGTCCCTTTCAGCTATGGGTCCTCTTCTTCCACAAGAACAGAGCTGGGTTCAGCGTCAGGACATTATGTGTGCTGCGCTTACAACATCCTGATACTGAACAGCCTGAAGGACTTAGCACTACGCCCGGTGCTAAAAAGGACCCGACTCAGAGACGTGGAGGGTAAGTATATGGAGGAATTGCATTTACTTAGATATTTAATTTGTTAATTTTATGTTTTTCATATGGAGGAATTACTTTAGTAATAGGAGCTCATCTAGTTTACCATACTGGAAACTTCGTAGGCCCCAGTAACTACAGTGACTGCTGACAGATGTATTGTGGGGGGCCATGGGCTGTGACCTCTATAACTATGCCACTGAGTCATCCTTTATTAGTGACCACAGTGTCTACAGAAATAATATACAGTGCCTTGGCAGTGAAACTGGTCACACAACCCATTTAGCAAGAAACACTATATAATGCTCACATAATACAATCATACAATGGTAAAAAAAAACAATGTCCACATATCACTGCAGCACAATTAACACATAATAAAGTAATACATTTCTCACCAAGCACCATCATATAGTGGCCACATAATATTGTCATATAACACACAAAAAATTCTGCCATACATTTCTCTAATCATTGTGGCCTATTTTAGCTAAATAATATTGCTGTGAACATATACCAACATATAAAGCCCCAAATAATACCACCATGCTGAGCCAAATAACAATGACATGAAGTGGCAAAAAAAACAGTGGCGTAGAGTGACCATTAGTGGCGGATCCCCATAGGTCCGTAGGACTCTAGACCATTAGTGGCGGATCCCCATAGATCACATCTTAGTTTTGTCACATTTTTGCCGCGAATCGGGGCAAAAACCGAGACGAAACTGAAGGCCCCTGGAATCAATTTATCCGTGTCCAAAGAACACAGATACAATTGACATCACTGGCAGGGCAAGGGAACCGTCGGTTCTGTTGCCCACCATTCGGCCATTTTTTAATGCAGGCAGCGCGATGACGACCGCGCAATGACGTCATTGCGCCGCTGGCGTCGTTCCGTTGGATGTTGCCTGGTCAGAAGGGACCAGGCCTGCATCATCGGAGAACAGGACGGCACTGGGACGGGGACAGGTAAGTGTGGCATTAACTACAGGACGGTGGCGCATTTACAGAGGGTCTGTGTGGTGATTTCTACAGGGGGTCTGTGTGGCACTTTCTACAAGGAGGATGGTGCTATCTACAGGGGATGCTATCTATAGCGGTGTGTGGTACTATTTACAGGGGGGCTGTGTGTGATGCTATCTACAGGGGCTGTGTGTGGCACTATCTACACTGGGCTGTGTGTAGCGCTATCTACAGGGAGCTGCGTGTGGCACTATCTACAGGGAGGTTATGTGGTGCTATCTACAGGGGGCTGTGTGGTTCTATCTACGAGGGTGCCACACGCTATCTAAAAGGGGGGAGCTGTGTGTGATGGTATCTACAGGCGGGTATGTGTGGCACTTTCTACAGGGGGGTGGCGCTATATACAGGGGTGTGTGTGTGGCGCTATCTACAGGGGGCTGTGTGGAGCTATCTACTGGGAGGTTATGTGGTGCTATCTACAGGGGGCTGTGTGGTTCTATTCACAGGGGGCCACACACTATCTAAAGGGGGGCTGTGTGGCGCTATCTACAGGGGCTGTGTGGAGCTATCTACCGGGAGGTTATGTGGTGCTATCTACAGGGGGCTGTGTGGTTCTATTTACAGGGGGCCACACACTATCTAAAGGGGGGCTGTGTGTGATGGTGCTATTATATTTAGGGGCACAGTGTGTGGCACCATGAGAATTATATCTTCATTTATAGGTGTGTAAAGCCGAAGACATCGGAGTGGTAAATTCTGCAGAATTTGGTCATGGCCGGGAGAAGTTGTCATGAAGTTTGGACCGGATAGAGAAGAAAAGAGGAAAAAACGACTAAAATACGAGAAGTTGTCATCTGTGAGTCACTGGATTTATAGTCACCTCTCCTGACATGCTTATTATAGGAAATCCTTGTATTTTACGAAAAGTCTTTGTGCAGTTCAGACAAATGCGTGTTACCATTCCACTTAACAGGAGGATGTGTCCCTGCACGGTGTGATACTGTCAGCGATGGTTGGAGACTGTCAGTATGTAGGGACACAGCCCTTTAACAAGGGGAATTGTAACAACCATTTGTTAATGCTTGCACAAAAAGGTAGTGTTAACATTTGTTACAGCGCGGCAAGGTGGTCCTGGAGAGGGGGGAGTCCAAGTTTGGGTAACAGCCCAGGGCCTATGGTCTTCTTAATACACCACTGGTGACCATATAATTCAGTAATAAAGTACCAAAATAACAGAACATTACAGTGCCAATATAAAACATAAATTGCCATGTACTGCCCAAATTATACTGTCATACATAGACTTAATTATAAGGCCACTCAGTGCTCAAATAATACAGCTTAAATCTACAAGATACAGTATATCATCAGGCAGATATTCATGGTGTTTTTGAATATTGTAATATGTAATATGGCTGTGTGCCATGATGTTCTAGCGGGGCTGTGGTATAACAGGAACTGAATCTGCTACCATTGAAGCGAATAGGAGAAGGCTGTAATACTGGAAACTGCTGCTACAAGTGTGTCAGCGATTCACAGTACGAGGAGTGACAGGAACGAAGGGGGAGCAGCGCCGTGGCCCCTTCAAAACAGCTGATCGGTGGGGCTGCTGGGAGTGGGACTTCCACCGACCTGGTATTGATGGCCTATCCTGAGGGTAGGCCATCAATTTTTTAGGACTAGAAAACTAATTTAAAGAGGCTCTGTCACCAGATTTTGCAACCCCTATCTCCTATTGCAGCAGATCGGCGCTGCAATGTAGATAAGAGTAACGTTTTTTGTTTTTTTTAAAAACGAGCATTTTTGGCCAAGTTATGGCCATTTTTATATTTATGCAAATGAGGCTTTCTAAAGTACAACTGGGCGTGTTTAAAGTTATGTCCAAGTGGGCGTGTATTGTGTGTGTTCATCTGGGCGTTTTTACTTCTTTTACTAGCTGGGCGTTGTGAATAGAAGTGTATGACGCTGACGAATCGGCATCATCCACTTCTCTTCACAACGCCCAGCTTCTGGCAGTGCACAGACACACAGCGTGTTCTCGAGAAATCACTGTAAACTGTAACGGAAACCCTGTTAAAACCGGAAACAAACGGAGGCCCTCATTTTTGTCTTTGACATCAGTAAAACGGATCCTTTACATTCCGTTTGCGACAGTTCGTATCCGTTTACAACGGATCTGTTATTGTTGATACTACTTGTTTTTGTTTCAATTTTTAAAAACTCCTCCTATTGGATAAAGGAAAGAGATGACCAGGAAGAAGGAATGTTCCCAAATCATTCTGAATGCAAACCTTGCAGAGGAGAGTATCATTGTGCTTTGTATATTGCCAGAAATTCTTTAAAAATGCTGCCTGCACAAGTGTCCTATATGCTGTGTGCAAAGAAAATATAAATTTTTTGGCAGCGTCCTTTAAAAAGTCATATTTACACACCGCTGCAATAGCCATATACACCCCAAAACAGCCAAATGCATAGAGAGCCCACAGAGCAGACCGCTTCAATAGCCATATACACCCCAAAACAGCCAAATGCATAGAGAGCCCACAGAGCAGACCGCTTCAATAGCCATATACACCCCAAAACAGCCAAATGCATAGAGACTCTTTAGGCGGGATTCACACGACCGGGTCCCGCCGGTTTGCATTATTTTTGCATCCGGGCCGGGCAGATCTGGACAGTGGCATCAGCGGCAACTCCTGAAGGGGAATCCCCATGTGTTCGGGGATTCCGCTTCAGGATTTTCCCCTGATGTCACTGCCCAGATATGGACAGAGACATCAAGCGCTCTGTCCAGGAGCGGAATCCCCGAACACACGGGGATTCCGCTCCTTCAGGGAGTTAAAATGGAGCTAGCACATAGCAGAGCGGGGAGATACCTCCCTGCTCTGCTATAGTGGCGTCGCTACAGCAGCTGCAGCAGTAGCAGCTGCTAGCGGCGCCATGGAAGGTGTCGCCGGGCCAGGGCGCTTTTAAAACAAGCAGGGAAAGGGAGCCAGCGCAGCGCTCCCTCCACCTGCTGTACACTCCGGCCCTGCCACACAGTGTACAGCCATTCGTCCGAATGGCATAAACTCCTCCACCTCACATGCACTCTGCGCTGTGAGGAGGAGGAGATAGAGCGCAAGCCACGGAAAACCCGGCCATCACTCGGGACACATTCCGGTGATGGCCGTGTATTACACGGCCCCATAGACTTCTATGGGAGCCAGCCGAAAATAGAGCATGTCCTATTTTTT